>NC_056726.1:366704854-366724854 GCF_019279795.1 Protopterus annectens | reverse complement strand
TTTAGTTCTTTAATACATTGGAGCCAACAAACAAATCCCTTCTGTTCCCAGAAATTAATAATTTCTCTATATAGTTTATGTGGAAAGTTCTTTGTGACTATAAATGGTGTTATAAGATCAAAGCAAATTTTTAAATCTATATTTGCATTAATAATTTTCCTAAATGAGTCAATGTAATAATTAATCATATGAGTTTTAGTGGGTTTAGTTATGTTATATTACATACTAATACATATGTGCCATGGCAAATTGTTTTTATCAGTTATTTGAAATTATTTTGTAAATAAAATTAATTTATTGATATTACATTTAGTAATTCTTTCCAGTTTGCAGAGTAATTTGGACTTATCCAATATGAGATTGTTTTAGATATTGATGCTTTTATGTATGTTTCTATATCAGGAAAGTTTAATCCTCCCTGTTTCCATGGTCTGATATGATGTATTAAAGCTCTTCTGTTTCTTTTGGGAAACTATAAACATTTTATTAGGCATGAATTTATTTCTTTAAGTATATTCCTTTCTGGTAACAGTTGTATTGCCAAGACTATATATAGGATATTGGGCAGCAAAATAATTTTTATTAGCTGTAGTCTATCTTCAAATGTTAATATTATTTTGTTCCATTTTTCCACAGAAATTTTAATTGTATTGATGATATTATTGTAGTTTTGAGACTAATTCATTATTATCCTTGCATAACTCAATTCCTAGTTATTTTAAGGTAGATTCTTGTTTCCGTATGATGTGATCCCCCTTAGTCTGCAGTTCTTTTTTTTATTATTTAAAAATAAAAATTTTGATTTTGATTTATTGAAATGGAATCCTGAAGTCATGTGAAATTTGTCAATTAATATATATCATTCTTCTAATGTCCCTTTTGTATTAATGTTAGTAATATGTCATCAGCAAATAGCATTACTTTAGATTTGTATTGTTCATAAGCATCTGTTCTTTTGATTTTTATATTGTTACGAATTGAATCTGCCAATATTTCAATAGCCAGAGCGAATGGAATCAGTAACATGGGACATCCTTGTTTAGTGCCTTTTGTTATATATATAGATTCAGAGGTAAAAGGACCTAACTTGACATACACTAAATTATTTGTATATATATTCTTTAGGAGATGAACAAAGGATGCAGGAAATTCAAATAGCATTAGGATTTTGAATAAATAGTCCCAATTTAGGGACTCAAAGGCTTTCTGTATATCTTAGCCAGTTATGAGTGTTTCTTTATTTTCTTTATTAACATAATCTATAAGAGAATTCATCCTTTTAATATTGTCATGTGTGTGTCTATGATATATAAATCCAGTTTGATCGTTATTTATTGTTTTTGGATAGTGGTATTTTCATTCTGTTAGTGAATACTGTCATAAATATCATATAGTCATTATTTAATAATAATAATAATAATATAGATCTGTATGAGGTACAGAGGTTTGAAGATTTGTTTTCCTTTAGGATTGGTGTGATTAAGGTATATCTCCAAGAGGGTGGTATTAAAGTTTATGACTCAGTTTCTAATAGAGTTTTATGGAAAAGGGATAGTATGTTTGAAGGAAAACTTTTATATATTTCCATAATTATGCCATCTATACCTGGAACTTTATTATTTTTACACTCTTTTATTGTAGCTGTAATTTCTTTGTAGGATATGGGTGCTTACAGATCTAGTTTTAATTTTTCTGGTATTGTTTTATATTAGAACATTTTTCATCTAGATTTAAGTGATCAATATGTATATTTTCTTTTTAGAAATTTTCCATATAGTGATTTCTATAGGCATCAAGAATGTCACCTATATCTGAGACATTTTCCCTTTTTTTCATGGAAGATAATTTTAATGTTATTAGCTTTTGACTATATTTTGATTCTTGTGGATAAATTATGTAGATATTTGGGAGAAGTGGCCAAGGTATTCATTTTTAGTTTTTCTAAAGCTAAACTAGTTTTATGTGTTAGCATTTTGTTGTATTTATTGTTTAATACTTCTACTTTCTTTTTCATCTCCAAATGATTATGATTTTTTTCAGCTTTTACTGACAAAAGTTTGGATTGTAGCTCTAATAATTCAGAATCCCATTCTCCGATTTTTTTATACCAAGTTAGAGTTTTGCCATATAGGTAAGCTTTTAATGAGTCCCATATCATTATTTTATTTATCTCTGTTGTGTAATTAATATCTAAGAAGAACTGTAATTCAGATAATAACCAGGGTTTGAACTCTTTAATTTTAGTTATATATGCTGGAATTCTGGAGTTAAAGATTAATGGTTTGTACCCATTTTTGAATTTTTAGTATCAATTGCGGTCTGAAAAGAGACAGGGAGTGATTGATAAATTAATGATTTTAGAGTGTAAGTCATGGGTAGCAAATGTTTTATCTATTCTAGTTTGGGTACCAAATCTGTGATCTTGATGGGAAAACAACAAAGATGTATCTTTTTTAAATGTGATACCAGATGAAACGATTCTACCCACTTGTTTAAAGCTTTTGATACAGCAGATGTACGCAGTGGTCTTTTATTTGTAGTTTCAGAAATATCAAATATACAGTTAAAATCTCCTCCTAATATTAAGTCGCCTTTATAATTATTGGAAATGAAATCCAAGTGTTTTTAACAGTTCCTGTTCCAATGGCTGGAAACCAGTATAGATTGGCTAGGGTCCATATTCTGTTATTATATTTAATTATTACTAATGCCATAAGGCCTTCTTTATTTTCATACTTATAAATGATTTCTGGGTTAATCACATTTGTTTTTCATAAAATTGTTACTCCTTTTGTCTTTGTCTTATAAGTGGATTGTGCCAATATCATATATTCCTTAGGATTCCATTTGTAATTGTTATTTGTTTTGAAAAGAGTATCTTGATGGAAGACAATTTGTGCTTTGTTCAGTTTTAAATATTTCAGTAGATTTGATCTCTTACTAGGATTGTTTAAACCATTGGTATTTAAAGATAATAAAGTTAAATCCATCTTAGGTTATTTAGACTATCCCCGGGATTCATGAAGCTCGGCGCAAGGCCGGTGTTAGGCTTGCGCTGACTGTGCAGCGTACAGATGGTGCAGTAGCACCATATGCATATTAATGAAGGCACGCTGCCGCCACAGCCATGTGCATAGGAAACTAGCGCGAGTGCATGGGGCATGCCGAAGTGCCGCACGCAGGCGTGGAAATGTCAGCTGTTGACGTGCAACCTAAAATGCTGAATATTACAGTCGGCCTGCAATAGTAATCACACCTGTCAGTGACCGTGGATGCTGAAACGTATGCAAAGCATGCAAGACAGTTCTTGCGGACACAAAATTAATAAGCAAACACAAATGCACGTTAGTGAATACCGAGTCTCCAGCCCTCGAACAAATGACATTTAAAACCGTGTGCCCGTATTCCAATGCAGTGTTGATAGTTATACCAAGTGGAAGTGAAACACATCATGTTAACGCGCCACCAATAGCTAAGTCTATGCCAATGGTCAGGGTTACCACCTGTCTCACATTGTGAGGGATAGTACACAGCTGGGCAGTTGTGTCCATACCAAAACCATTATAAATGTAAAATATCCTGTGACTGTATGGCATAATTATGTCCCACATCGCATGTAATAGTCACATACAATAGTTATTTCCGTATGTAACATACCACATGTTACAAGAAATAGAATAAGCAAGTAAACAAAACAGAAGGAGCATATAAACTGCTACAACAATAAGCTAACATGTAGGCATAAAACAAAGGTATTATCCATTGTACTGACCATGGGTATGTCTTGTCCTGTAGAATCTGATCTGTGTCCGGAATATATCCCATCCTGGCCATATGAAAAGGTGGCAACCATAACAATGGTCAGAGCATTCGTCCAAAATCTGCCCATCTGCGGTCCAAGCCGTTCTTGTCAGGATGTGTCAAAGTTGAACAGGTATTACCCAAGTGTACCTACCATGTCATGAAAGATAAGTATTTGCGAGTACCTATGTGCGTGATGTACAGCATGTGGAAGGTGAAAAATGCCAGGGTAGTCCTCACAACCATACAGGTGCCTGACATATGTAGTGTATGCAATGTGTTCCCTTGACCGTGCCATGGGCCATCAACCAAAGAAGGGATGGATGGAGTGTTTGGAATATGTGTGTGGGGGGATGGGTAATGTTATAATCCACAAAGGCGAGACTGTGTTGGATGCACAATAGGTGAACTGGAGGTGTATGAGGGAGCAGCGGGTGAATCAGAAAGAAACACAAAGAAAAAACATACACATCCGCATACAACCCGACAGGCCATACTGTAGAACACAATCACACAAACATATGAATATTAAAATGTGCGATACACATGTACAGAAATGTCACCGGCACATACCCACAGAATGGTCTGGATGGAACTGAGCCATCCAACTGCAACATACCTGGATGCATAATTGAATACCCATCATCCCCTCTACAGCACACAACCCACCCCCACTCCTGAACGTCCACCACATCCAGCCATACTCAGGCTAATAGCTTGGCGCAGCCATATCTACACATACTGACCACTCATATGTAGTAGGCAGTGTCACTCTACGCAGTGTCAGGATTGCAAACTATGTATCCCTTGCATGTAAAACCCCATCACATTTTCGTACGTCCAAAAAAAATCGAAGGTTGTTTTCTTGTTCAATTTTTGGATATCCCTCATGAGATAAGTATCCTGAGTAAACATCAGACTTGGTATCACAACACGATGTCCAGTCCTGTAGACATCTGGACACAAGATGTATGTGCAGTAGTGGTTCACGAGACTGCTTAGCCTCCTGCCAGTCATGCAGAACCTACTACCCGGGATCAAACACCTGCCCGTGATGCACGTCTCCCCACATGAATTATCGAGAAAATATACTGTACACAGTCGCATAGTGACACTTGGAAATAGGGTGATTAAGGCGCTGATGTAAGCAGGGTACCTCCTGTCCCACTTTGTGAGGGACAGTCCCTGTTTGGGTAGGTGTGTCCTGACCAAGAATGATACAATGGCAAATGTCCTGTGATTGTAGGAAATAACTATGTACCATATTTCATGTAACAGTTGCCTAAAACAGTAATTTCTGGATGTAAAATATGTAAATCATACAAGAAACAGAATAAGCAACTAAAGTGCTACAGGAATAGGCTCTCATCTAGGAAAATAATTAATGCTCTAAACCCTGTACTGACCGTGGGTATGTGTTGGCCTAAACAATCTGGTGTGTCCATATATCCCATCCTGGACATATGAAAATGTGGCAACCCTACCAATGGTCAGAGCATTCGCACAATAACTGGCCAGCCTCTTAATCACTCATAAAACCAGTGACCTTTGGAGGAAAGGTGTTGAATGACATTTGAATGAATAATGACAATAATTAAGAGTAATAGACGCTTTTCACTTCAGAAAATAAGTATTAATACATATGCTCTGAATCTGTCAACACGTTTCAAGTTAATAGTACTAATATTGTAGAAGTGTCAGTGATTGCCCCTGATTTGTCATTGCCTTGACCCTGCCACTGTTGAAATTAGTGCCTGAGTGTTTCAGAGGTCTGAACACATATGTACACCAACCAACTGTCATATTTGTTGACAGTACTATTGAATACATGTATTGAAGTCATAAGTGATGGCCAGAATAATATCCTTCAGATATAGGGAGGTAAAGGCAGTGGGGATGTGCGGTGTACATTCAACTGTATGGGAAATGTAAATAGGTATGTAGGTGGTATGTACAGACAGACAGACAGATATATATATATATATATATATATATATATATATATATATATATATAGTTATAAATGAACATGGTCAAAACCCCTGTGTCTGTAAGCACAGGTAGAATGTTAAAATTGGGACCAACTCTGTCCTTGTGCTACGTCTGACATTTGAACAGGTACAGGGCAGTTGCGGTCACCAGTCAGACAAGCCTAAACCCGGATCACCACATGAACACCCTGATAATCAAACACACGTATGTGCCAGGACTATAAGCTTTGGAGTTCTGAATATCCTTGAAGTGAGTAAACATGCAGCACGGGTCCAGGGCAGTAGGGAATAGGGAATGTCGCATGTGTAGTACTGCGGTTTTCCCAGCAGGAGAATGGATACCTGCTGTGTAAGTGAAGTGGTGAGGAGTATGTTAGGGTAGCTATGAACCATGGGTATACATATAAATGAGGCAGAACACCAATAGTGTAGTGGTTAGAGCATCCGCCTAACGTAAAGGCATTCCCGGTTCAAGTACGACTATAGCACATATCATTTTCTTGTGTAATGAATGCCTCTGTGCTGTAAAGCCAACATTTAAACATGTAAAGGTGAACGTGTTTTTTAATTGTAATTGAAAAATTTGGTTTAATGTCAATTTAAGAATTGCAAAAGAGAAAGTTTAAATTTAGTTAAATTTTTTTACTTTTTGACCTTCAAAATATTAGGGTTTATTATATATTTTTTTAAATTTTTTCTAAACACATCTTTTTCATCCTTTAAATTTTAAATTTTTTTAAAAGGGAAAAGTTACCTTTTTAAAAAAAATAAAATTATTTTAATAGAAAAAAAATTGAATTATAAAATTTTTTTTTTTTTTGGGTTTTTTTAATTAACAAATTGTAAAATTTTTAGGTAAAAATTTTAAATTATTTTGGTAATTTTTTTTTCCCTTTAAAAAATTTTTCTTTAAAAGTTTTTAAAAGTAATAATTAATTTTAAAAAAATATTTTAAAATTTAATTTATAATTTTTTAAGATTGTGGTCCATTTTAAATAAAATTTTATACTGGGGTTAAAATTTTTTAAAAAAAAATATATTAATTATTTTTTTTTTTTTTATTTATTTAAAATATGTAAAAATTTAAGTTTTTGAAAATTGATATTAATAAAAAGTTTTCCCCAAGGGTTTTTTAAAGGGTTTTGGGATAAATTTTGTTTTTAATTTTAATTTAATTTTTGGGTTTATGGCTGTGAAGTTTCCAAAGGGGAGGTTTTTATTATTTTTTTATAATTTTTGTTGAAGAACCCATCTATTTTTTTGACCTATTAAATAATTATTACTTTAAAAATATTTTATTAAATAAAAGTTCTTTAAATATTGTAAAAAAGAAAACCCTTAAAAAAGTTTTTTAAAAATTTTTTAATCTATTTTATTTAATTCCAATATTCCTTTTATGGAAGAATTTTTTATGATTTGTTGTAAAATTCTGAACTTTTCCCTTAAAAATTTCCAGTATTTTTAAAGTTTATTTTTTACAAAAATAAATAGTTTTAAATAATTATTAATAAGAGTTTTTTTTTAATATTTTAATATTTTTGGGGGGTTTGTTTAATATTTAAAATTTTTTTAAAATTTTTAAATTTTTTTCCCTTAAAAGTCTTAAATTTTTTTAATTTTTTTAAAAATTTTATTTTTTTTGAAGAATTTTAAATTCATTAAACTTTAATAGGGAAAATATTTAATTACCATTTTGGTATTTTTAATTTTTTTTTTTTGAATTTCTTTTTTTTTTAAATCTTGAAAAAAAAATTTTTTTTAAAATTAAAAATTTCTAATAGTTTATGTAAATTTCTTTTGATTAAAGGGTTTTAAATGAAAATTTTAAAATTTAAGATTAATAATTTTCTTAAATGGTAATTAAAATTTAATCTAATTTTTAAGGGTTTGTTTGATTTGATTTAATTTCCCATCAAATTTTTTAAGTTTTTAAATTTTTTTAAAAAAAATTTTTTTTCAGATAATTTTTCCAATTTGAAGTTTTGGATTTATAATGGTTTTTTTAGATAGATTTTTAATATTTTCATTAAAATTTAAATTTCCCCCCTGTTTTTCATATGAGTTTAAAAGTTTTTGTTTTTTTTAAAAACCCTAAACTTTTTATTGGCATGAATTTTTTTTTAAGTTTTTTTTTGGAAATTGTTTGAAAATATTATGGTTTGGGGGAGAAAAATCTTTTTTTTTAAGTTTTAAATTTAATTTTATTTTGTTTTTTTAAGAGTTTTAATTGTTTTATTTTAAGTTTTTTTTTTTAAGGTGATTTTGTTTATATTGCCCCCCTTGGCCATTTTTTTTTTTTAAAATAAAATTTTATTTTTTTATTAAATAATCCTGAACAAAAAATTTGCAATTAATATAAAATTTTCTTCTAACCCTTTTTATTAATTTTAGTTTTCAAGAAAAAATTATTTGTTTTATTTTCAAAGATTTTTTTTGATTTTTATTGAAAATTGAATTAATATTTCTCCAGATAAATTAAAAAAAGGGGGAACCCCTTTTTATTTTTTAATTGATTGATAAAAGGACCTAACTTGAATTAAATTATTTTTATATATTTTTTGGGGGTGAAAAAGGTGGGGAAATTCAAAAGCATTGGGTTTTTTAATAAATCCCCCAATTTAAAAATTTTTTTTTACCAATTTTGATTTTCTTTTTTTTCTTTAAAAAAATTTATAAGGAATCCTTTTTATTGCTTTTTATGAATTAAAATTTATCTTAATTTTTTGGGGGTTTTTTATTCTTTAGAAAGTCAAAATTCAAAGCATTATTTAAAAATTTTAAAATTTAAAAAAATTTTAATATTTGTTTAAAAGGTTTTTTTTTTCCCTTTAATTTTTTTAAGGAATATCTAAGGGGGTTTAAAGTTATATCAGTTTTAATAATTTTTGGGAAAAAGGGTTTTTCTTTGGGGAAAATTTAAAATTTTTCCCATAATTATTTTAAAATATTTATTTTTTTTAAATTTTATTATTAATTTTTTTGAAATAGGGTGTTAAGATTGTTTTTTTTTTGGTTTTTTTATATTAAAATTTTATTAATTTAATGTCAATAGAATTTTTTTTAAAAAATTTTAGTATTTTTAAGGAAAAATTATATATCAAATTTTTCCCTTTTTTCAGGGAAAGTTTTAAATTTAATTTTGATTTTTTTTCTTGTGGAAAAATTTGAGATATTTAAATCCGGTATTTTTTTTATTTTTTCTAAAGTAAATTTTTTTTTTAATTTTTTTTTTTAATTTTTTAATATTTATTTTTTTTCACCCCAAATGATTTTTTTTTTTTCCCTTTTATGAAAAATTTATTTAGTTTTAATAATTAAAACCCCTTTGTTTTTTATAAAGTTTTTTTTTAAGGAAACTTTTAATTCCCCAACATTTTTTATTTTTTTTTTTTAATTAAATTTAAAAAATTCTAATCCAGGGTTTAAATTTTTTTTATTTTAAAATTGCAATTTGGATTAAAGTTAATTTTGACCCATTTTAATTTTTTTAATACAAAAGAGGGTAAAAAATTAAGTTTTAATGAAGTCATACAAATTTTTTATTCTTTTTGGGTAAAATTGGACTTATGGGAAAAAAAAAGTTATCTTTTTAAATTTAAGGATCTAAAATAAATGTTTACCCATTTTTAAATTTATACAGCAGTTTGGGGCTTTTTTTTGTATTTAAAAATTAAATTACATTTAAAATTTCCCCTCCAAATTTGTCCAAATTTATGGGAAACCAATTTTTTTTAACTTTTTAAGTAAACCATAAGTTCTACCAAATTTTGTTTTAATTTTTTAACAATGATAAGGCCTTTTTTTTTTCAATTATAAATTTTTGGGGTTAAAATTTTTTCCAAAAATTTTCCTTTTTTTTTTTAAAGGGGTTTTTCCAATTTAAAATTTTCCCTTTGGTTCCCTTTTTGTTTGATTTTTTTAAAAAATTTTTGGGGCAATTTGTTTTTTATTTTAAATTTTGGGTTTTATCTCTTACTAGGTTTTTTTTAAAACCATTGGTTTTAAAAAATTTTAAAACCCTTTGGTTATTTGATTCCCTTTAAATCCGGCCCTTTTTGGGGTTTAAAAGGGGGAATGGAAAATTTTTTTTTTAAAACCGTGAACCTTCTGGGAAAAAGGGACAGGGGTTGGGGGGGTAAATTTCATGTTAGTAATAAAATCTAAATTTTAAGTCGGTGAAATAGTTCCCCTGCGTGGGGTGCAAAAACTTTGCAAAATGAAGCAGCGCACAAAATTAAAAAGAAACCCAAAAGCATTTGGGCCACCCCGAAAAATGCTTTAAAACCATTCCCCTATTAAATGCGGGGATATTTATACCAAGTGGAATGAAACATATGAAACCCCCAAACAATCTTGCCAATTATTACCACCCCCAAATTTGGAGGGAATAAAGCTCATTTTCCAACCCAAAACCCTTAAAATGTTATCCTTGATGTATGAATAAATGAATCACATGTTAGCACCAATAGTTATTTCCAATGAAAATACCACTTTTAAAAAAAAAAAGAATGAAAGTAAAAAAAACAAAACATATAAATGTAAAAATGTAACTGTAGGCATAAAAAATTTTAATCTTTGTATGCCTTTATGTTTTCCTGTAAATCACTGTTCCAAAATTTTGGATAAAAAGGGGAACCTAAAAGGGTAACACAAAACTCCCATTGGTAACCCCGGTAATTGTAAATTAAACGGGTATTCCGGGTGACCTACCTGTCGAAAATAAATTTCCTAGAAAGTCACTTTAAGGTAAAATCCATTCCCACCCAACGGTCCTGCAATGTAGGTTGAAGGTTCCCTTGACCCCAGGGGCCATAAAAAAAAAATGGAATTTTGGAAATTTTGTGGGGGGGGAATGAAAATCCCAAACAACTGTTTTGGATGAAATGGTCTATGATGGGGGCATAACAAAAGAAAAAAAGAAAAAATAAATGAATAAACCCAAGGGCCCAACTGTGAAAATCCACAAAAATTGAAAAAAAAATGTGGAAACATGACAGAAAGACCCAAACCCAAAATTTCGGGATAACTGACCCCAACTGAACAATACAAATTGAATAAACCCTCACAGACAAACCCACCCCCCTAACCCCCCAAATGTCTGGGAACTGGCCACCAATCACACATTGAATACCATATTTACGGGCACCCACATTGGGGCAAACAACCCCCCTTGATGAAAACCCCACATTTAACGCCAAAAAAAGGTTTTTTTCTTTTTAAATTTTGGAATTCAGGGATGACCTAGAAAACTGCGGGACCAACACTTTCCCAGTCCAAATCAAAAGTGTTTCTGTTCAAATGTACCTCCGGGTATCGAACCAAACCCCCGGATCAAACCCCTGCCCGTTGACCTCCCACAAAATTTAAAAAAAATTTTACAATTTTGGGGGGTTTTGGGGCTAAAACGGGTACCCCTGCCCCTTTGGGGGCCCCTTTTGGGATTTCCTGCCCAAAGAATGAACTGGAAAGTTGTGTTGTAGAAAACCTTGTCCCATTTTCATGTAACAGTTGCCTAAAACGGTAATTTTGGATGTAAAATATGTAAAATCGCCACAAGAAAACAGAATAAAAGCAACTAAGTGCTGCTACAGGGCCAGGCTCTCATCTAGGAAAATAATTAATGCTCACAAACCCTGTGCCTGACCGTGGGTGTGTGTTGGCCTAAACAATCTCTGGTGTGTTGTCCTGTCCATCCTGGACATATGAAATATGTGGCAACCTACCAATGGTCCAAACGTGCTACAATAACTGGCCAACCTCTTAATCACTCACCATAAACCAATGACCTTTGGAGAGAAGGTGTTGAATGACATTTGAACAACCAGCAATAATTAAAATGTGACGCTTTTCACTTTAGAAAATAAGTATTAATACATATGCTCTGAATCTGTCAACACGTTCAAGTTAATAGTACTAATATTGTAGAAGTGTCGAGGCGTTACCCCTGATTTGTCATTGCCTTGACCCTGCACTTTCTTGAAATTAGTGCCTGAGTGTTTCAGAGGTCTGAACACATAGCCACACCAACCAACTGTCTGTTGTTGACAGTACTATTGAGCTCATGTATTGAAGTCATAAGTGATGGCCAGAATAATATCCTTCAGATGTAGGAGTAAGGAAGCCAGTGGGGATGTGCGGTGTGCATTCAACTGTATGGGAATATAAATAAGGTATGTAGGTGGTATGTACAGACAAACAGACAGATATATATATATATATATATATATATATATATATATATATATATAGTTATAAATGAACATGGTCAAAAACACAATATTATAGCACAGGTGAGATATTAAGTGGGACCAACTCTGTCCCTTGTGCTACGATCCTGACATTTGAACAGGTACAGGGCAGTTAGATGCAGTCAGCAAGCTAAACCCGGATCCACCACATGAACACCTGATAATCAAACACCACGTGTGCAGGACTAAACTTTGGAGTTCTGAATATCGCTTAGAAGTGGTAAACATGCAGCAGATTGGGGCAGTAGGGAATGGGGAATGTCGCATGTGTGGTACGGTTTTCCCAGCAGGAGAATGGATACCTGCTGTGTAAGTGAAGTGGTGAGGTATGTTGGGGTAACTACCAGACCATGGGTATACATATGAAATGAGGCAGAACACCAATGGTGTAGTGGTTGGGCAATCACACGCCCTGAAATGAGAACTTTCGGTTCCAGGAAATACGACTATAGCACATATCATTTCTTATGTAATAGATACCTCTGTGCTGTAAAAGCCAACATTTAAACATGTAAGGTGAGCGTGTGTTTCGCATGAGATAAATAACCGGATTCCTTTAATCAAGTGGTACTGTCATAATGAATAAGGCCTGCGTAAGCGCAAAGAAGTGGCGATAACATATGTAACTCTAGCCAGCATATGCAAAGTGCTCCTGCGTGGGTGTCAAGCAGCTCCCAGCATAGCAAATGTATGTTGTTATGTGCAGCTAGCAACTTATATACATATATATATACTTACTTGTATATATATATATATATATATATATATATATATATATATTATACGATATTATAAGCAACCAGATTTTAGGTGGTTGCTAAATTCACATGCTGCAATGAAAATCAGTCTTGAGAAACACCGTAAGGTGCTATTTTACATCCTTACTGATGGAAAAATCGAGTTTGGCTTACATTCGGAAATGAAGCAATCATGCGAGTCTTTTTTTCTCACCAGGCTTTGCATTAAAACACACATGCGCGTACTTCGAACCGCAGGACTGCTAGCCGTTACTGAGGAAAAGAAATGGTAACTGGGAGGAAGAGATGCTGAGAAGAAAACATAGACAACTGTTATTCTAATCCTTAGAACTGCTGACGCTTGCATTTCAAATTGTTCCTGTTCTAAAAGTAATGTAAAGTTTTGGCCAATTATAAAGGTGGCTCTTTGACAGATAATAATCAGGTCACCCTATCGGCTTCTCATAGTTGGCATTTCTTCTGGACAAGGATATCAATATTGCCTGTTCATCTTCACTTTGCTGTTTGAGAAACAATTTTATTCGAGTTTTCATGCGGCCAGCACCACACAACAATCAAAATCCTGCAGTGGATGCATTTACACTGGTGGAAAGAAGCAGCATATGATGTGTTAAATTCACCCATCAAGCTGGCGATATTAGACATGCTAAGTATGAACTCGCCAATGGAGCCGCAGGAAATTACCCAACCAACAGGACGATATCAGCCATTGCATAACTCTGGCGTGCATCTGCAATGCCATAGAAGACAGAGGGTTTCTCAAATTGTCCCTGTTCCTAAGTAATGTGAACATTTTGGAGTCGTTGTGAGAGTAGAATAACAGTTGAAGAAGTGTTTCATGTGCTGGATTTGTGGATGCTTGTCGCATATCGCTCTGGTTGCGATGTCTTAAAGTACCAGATATATATATATATATATATATATATATATATATATATATATATATATATATATATATATATGTGATTCAGCAAACCTTTACATGTACATAACTAGGTTACATTACAACGAATTATGGGTAACATATGTTTAGACTGGGCATATGTTACTGGGAGGGTCCCAATAAACAACGTTTACCTCACCGCCCAACTAGGCCAGTCAGACATACTGAACCACTGTCAAGAATGATAAATACGCTGCTTTCCAACCACTGTGCGAGGAAAATGCCAGTGGGAGAATCTTACTGCGCTCTTCGCTGGCTTATGGATAACGGTCCCTGCGGGACACCAAGAGATATACAGCCTGGCGAGCCTGTGAATTATCATCACGAGCAGGTCTGGCATACACAGAACAGTGGGTTGTGCCAGTTTAATAACATGGGTTTTACAAAACGTTTTGAGATGTGTCCGAGACGAGGAGAGAGTGCTGGGCAGTGTGTAGGGGTGTGTTCATGCCCAGCTGCACTCTGATAAATATTGTCTGAGTGTAACCATGAAGGGGTGTCAGGTAGGAGTGAATCATGGGTGACCACAACCAATGGGCCTAAGTGTACGCAGGTGTTGATTTGGCGGTAACAAACCACAGGCGGATAATTAGTGTTCCTGTGAGCTGCTGGCGCTCGCCTCCCAAACCCTGAAGACACTTCTACTGGATCCATAAACCATTGAGGGAACACAAAAGATATATCATTGCCTGTACCCGATTATGCTGGGCGTCCGATTCTGAATCGAATCTAACGGTCCTAACTAAGCCCGCTTCCAGTGCAGTGGGTGGACGAATTGGCGGGAATACATGTAATGACCAACTGACAGCATGTGTGGAGTCACCGACGCGTAATAACCTCGACAAATGTGAATGAACACCATATGCCCTGTGACTGTCAATGTGTCAGGTTAATAGGAACCAATCATCTAAATGTGTCCCTGAGGGTGTTATGCAGTGTCCCTGATACAGTGTACATTCTCCCCCATTCATATGTGAGGTATGCCTAGTTATGATGTAAAGCGTGATATTCCACCGCACCTTGGCGTTAGGTAGATGATAGCATAATAGTTTGGGGTTACCACCATGTTCGCCTTTGTGAGGACACTCCACTCTGGCCAGTTGTGTCCTGCAAAATAAATGTTACGACACATGGCCTGTGATAGCTGGAAAAGAGTTCATATATTGTTTGTAGTGGTTGCATAAAATGATTTTGTTGTATCTGAAACACTTAGATGTTATGGTGGAAACAGTATTAGCAACTATAATGCTACAAGAATAACCTTCGAGTAATGCATTGACCGATTGACAGTAGTCAATTTTTCCTACTGGCTGTGGGTATGTGTTGCCCTTGCCAAATCTGGACATCTCTACATATAGGTCACTATAGGGCCACTCTTCCAAATGGCCAAAGTGGGACTGACCTTAAACCGTGAGAAATGTCAGACGTACTCAGAATCAGATGTTTATACCTACAGACCATGCATAAGTACAGAAATATACATATTAGCACAAATCAAAGCTTAGTCTAGCAGCAGTCAAGTTGCTTATGCTACTTCACATAACATATTGAAGTGTCATTTATACAATAACAATTACATGCAACTATTAGAGAAACGTAGAATATAATATTGTCCTCTAATCAGGACATTTGCTATGGCTAGAATTATTCTCGCATGACACATATGCCTAATGAGGGACTGTCCCATGCAAAGTGGGAAAGGTGTTACTCCTAAAGTCTCATGTCGGCCAATTTAAAAGGTGGAAAATTTACAATAGGTATGCGGTAGCATGACCAGGCAGAAAGATGTATTTCCCAAAACACATTTACATGCCTGCATTGCAGAGTATTGGTTCCCATGTATCAGCCAGATGGGAGCAGATTGTATGAGTCTTGCCGCCGAACACGCATATAATATGATTATGTCACTAGGACAGGCCGCCAATTCCATACAGTCGAACGCCTGCCGTCACATAATGGTCAGCCATACTCGATACTGTAATCATGTAGTCCGATGTAATAGGCATCACAAGGGATCACCGCCTTCACCCAGCATAAGTGACAAATGCAAGCACCAATGGTGCACGCGATGCAAGTGAGGGAGCCGAAAGTGGGTGTAAGCTCGTTTGTCTACCAGTATGCGTAGTATTGCACTGTTAAAGAAATGTGGGAATCTAAACAAGTATAAGGAGCACACATGTAACCAGAGGTCAGCAGTGCTTAACACCGCGGCAAACCCACGCGACAACTGCTCCCAAACTGCTGCAATGTGCCTTACCCACTCCGCGATCCAAAGGTCTTGTTCTGTCCGCAAACAAAGGCTTGAATCCGCTTCTTTGCAAGTGTTGGTAGCAAATAACCCTGCGCACACAGCTCATCTGGAATAACCAATACACCATAGCATATATACAAACAATAGACAGTACCACACACATACAATAAGCATAGTCATCCAACAGTATATAGCAATATACTGGCAGATATCTCCGACCACTGGTGTGTTTTGCAGACCTGGCTGTCTTGTGTTTGCAAGCGTGAGCATGTCCAGTACCGACCGCTAACGATGTTGTCAACTGACATTACCGCCATACCTTCATGTGTTTGAGCATGCCCAGTATGGTCAACTGGATCGTGCATGTGTCACATGTCCAGGTAGTCAGTGCTGTGGTGCCGACCCCCGCGCTTGTACACTGACAGGTGGCATGCTGTGTCTGCAGGCAGCCAATGGTCATGTGACATTGACTGTTGCTACATTTCTGCACAGTGGTGGGGACATCCAACTGTATCCACATTCCCTACACAGGCGACCGTGGTGGCGCATTACGACTTTTAAATGTGTACGCTGGAAGGGCACAGCTGACAGTTGTACACTTTGCTACTACTGTACTGGTATGCCAGGTACTCCATTTTAGTGTGTGGACCTACCTAATGTGCTGGCTAGAGGCATACCAGTGTACTTCAGATCCTAGCTTTAATTACCAGCATAGTGGTTTCGGACGTCCTAGCCTTCACAGCCTACATCCAACTGCCTGGCCTGCTGTAGTCTGTGTGTGTGTCTGTGGGGGTTGGGGTCATCCATTGGGCATATCCAGAGGCCATTGTATAGCATTTGTCTGTATTGGTCTACACCTGTCTAGCTGTTTGAGACTTGTGTGGGCTGTATGGGCACACATGATGTTCAGCCCATAACCTGCAGTGGGTTAGGACACCCTGTGTACTACAGGCTACTGTTGTGACCCCGGTATGTGCTACATATGTCATGGTGTCACTATGGACGTGTACTGTCTGCTGCCCTAACATTCGGCCACCAAATTCCCTTGTATGCTCACATCCATACCATAGCTACAGTTAAAAACACATTCTAATACAACTGCCAATTGGTAGGTTGATTGACTTACCTTGAGGGTGTGCCAGACCTGAGGATGGTGCTGGAGAGCTGCCTATGTCGGATGCACACAGTGCACTTCCTATACATGGCTGAGCACAGGTAGTGTCATGTTTGGCATCCCTTTACTGTCTGTGCGATCAAAGAGGGTGAAATTCCTAGGTACCTACTGTGTCACTGCATATGCCATCTTGCCCACTCTCTTTTGCCATGTGGGCAGATCACACTGTGCACGCCTCTTTTCACCTACTGGGTCCAGCTCAGATAGTTCCTTTTCCGAGTCACAGTGTGCCTGTACAGGCCTTGGCATTGGTGGGGGGCTGTGTGGCCCTGCCCCATGCTGTTCCTGCTGCAACTGTTTCTGCAGGATCATATTGTGTAGCATAGCACATACCATAACAATTTGGGTGCATGTAGCTGGTGAATACTGTAAGGCTCCACCGGTATGTGTCCAGACACCAGAACCATGACCTCAGCATCCCAAACACACACTCAATTATATGTCTTGCCTGTGCGTGTGCCTCATTATGGTTTAGTTGGTCAGGTGTGCATGCATTGCTGATGGGTGTCATCAGCCATGACACCAGTGGTTACCCAGCATCCCCCACTAAGTGACTGTAGGGGATGTCCATATTGGCAAAGGTGTGGTACAGCTGCGTCAGATGCCATATATCGGAATTGTCATAGCTTCCAGGGCAAACTCAATGATAAAAAAGACAAAACCAACTGCTACACAAGGAGGAGCCAGGGATCTGCACACCAAATTTGAAAATCCATAAAAAATGTCCAAACCAAGTAAGTAAACTTGTACTCAATGTTTATTTAAGCCACGAAGTCCCTGTTTAGCTTTTCGTCGGTGACTCCTCACCACCTTCCTCAGAACAGGAAATAAACACATTCAACACATCCTGTTTAAATACTACAATATAACTCCCTACTTTTGCCTCACTGCCACCTGTAGTCAGAATACAAAATTTCAATATATTAAAAAGAACATGCGAAAAGACATAAGACTATTTAAAAACATATGTAAATATAAAACATTCCTTTAACGATATAAGATTAAAAAACAATAAATCAATAGCCAACAGGCTTGACTTGGAAAAAAGAAACCAGAAATATGTATTAAAATAAAATAAAATAAATAATTCACTTCATGGTTAATAAATTGGACCCATGATGGAGCAATACACGTGCAAAAATTTTTTTTAAAAAACAAAGGCTACTGAAAAACATGTATCGTAATTTTGTACATTAATGTATGAAATAGCAAAACTACCTTATCAAACTTTTCAAACTTACTTGGTTTGAACATTTATTATGGATTTTTGAATTTGGTATGCAGATCCCTGGCTCCTCCTTGTATAGCTTCCAGGGCAGCCAGCACACACATTCAGTATAATGCCCTGGCCATTGCATATGACCTAGCTGTTGGAAGGTATGTCCCTGTGGTTAATGTAGGCCCTACCCCACTCACCAGGTGGTGCTTTGATACGTACATGCGTGCAGGATATAGCACACAGTACTCCAGGGTAGTCTGCCATTCGGTGGAGGAGACGCATAGTGCTGGTCAACACCTCAAATGTGATGAGGACATGTACGTGCTCACTGGCATGTGGTGACATGACATCTAGGAACTGGTGCAATACTCTGGATGCAGATGCCTGTGGGATCCCCATGATATCCCCAGTTGTGCTTTGGGAGGACCCAGGCTAGTGCATACCTAGGGCCTACACACATACCTTTGGTATCCACTGGGATGGGTTTCCCCTCGGCCTGTTCGGGATGTGTCAGGTGTGACCGCACAGCTCAACAAGCTGCTGTAGCAGGTCTCTGTCCGTCTATAGCCTCCACTATCTCCAGCCTCATGTAGCCCCCTGGTGGTGGCTACCTCCTGGGTCTGTAGCAGTCTTCTGTCTCCCCTCACTCAAGGATTGTTCGCAGCATTCACATCCTCACCACCCCTCAGCCTCCTGCACATGTTGGTCTATGCTTGCCTGCTGCAGCCCTTCTCATTTGGTTGATTGTGTCGGTGAAATGTCCTCGCATGTATACACCTGTGGTGTGTAGAGTGTGTAGAAGAAACCTGTGTGTATGGTGCTTTGGTCAATGCTACCTGTAGTGTTCTGGTCTGGGCTGGGCATGTAATCTGCTGATTGTGCTAATTATCACTCAGGTTTGGCGCAGCTTGTTCACCTTGACAACTCCACTACTGTTGTTGTCCCTCCCAATCTTCACTAGGCAGGTATGGACACACCCCTAGCTTCTATGCATGGCTAAAGCAGGAGCAATCCCGAGGCATTGTAATTGGCTCCAATGCACATAGAGTATGCCTTGCTTTCACTCATATTCGAAGTCCTGCACCCAGCTATCTAAGGCTGACATACACTCATGGGATCCGTCAAGATCACACCCTGGGGATGTAAACTGGATTCACTATTTTCTAACCTCATTTGTATATAGTATTGTCTTCAATGCACAGTTATATGACCCATACTGATCCCTCCAAAATAATAACCACTGCTTACTGTCGCCAGATCCAAGATACAACTGGGTTAAAGGTGCCTTTACTATCAATCCGATATTGATGTCCCTTGTTCTTCCCAGCAACAAAATAACCGGTCTCTACATGACTAGAACTCCAGGACCCCGGGCATCACCACAGATGATGTGCTTTTACCACTAAGCCATGGCAGATATACATGCATCTGAGGTGATCATACAGACTATCCAGCATACATTCAACAGAATAGACATGTATTCCATCATGTAATTTATGTGTGCTAATGTCCATATATATAGCTCTCTATATATATATATATATATATATAGATATGTATATATATATATATTATATATCTATATATATATATATATATATATAGATATATATAT
>NC_056726.1:366532339-366704354 GCF_019279795.1 Protopterus annectens | reverse complement strand
ATGTGAAACCTGCTCCAGTTTTTACATAGGTAAAACTGAGAGAAAGTTGAAAGACAGAATATATGAACACACATACCAGATGCATACACACAATTCCAACAATGCCCTATACAAGCATATCAGTAGTTCTCATGGCTGCAAAGATTTTAGATTTACAATTTTAGAAAAGGTTTCAAAAAATCCAAGGGGTGGGGACTATAGAACATACATAGAAGAAAGAGAAGTCAAATGGCAAATAAGATTACAAGCAAGCCTACCCCCAGGTTTAAATGAAATCATTACAATAAAGCCTATATTAAATAGTAAAGTGGAATTCACAAAATGAAAATGAATGTTTTATGGGAACATATGGAATTAATTGTATTTTATCAGTTCTTATTAGTTTTTTTTTAAAATGTGTATAGTTATATAGTATTTATATGGTTTTTAACATGTTTTTAATGCACTTAGCACTTTAAATTCACCAATCAATTTAGCAGTTTGTGACATCATGAGGTAATTCAAGTATTTATAGGGGAAAATGGGAATGGATGTAGATTCTGATGAAATCCCTGGTAGCAGGGAAGAAAGTGCTCAATCGTGTACAATTATCTAAATAAAGATTTTTGTGGTGTGGATCCCTGCCGTTGCAGTGTTTCCTTTTGGTTTTAGTGAACACACCTTTCGTTGGGTACATGGTGGTGTATACTATTTCCTGAACTCCGCCCTTTTGTGTTTTAACCTGTCACAATACACACCTGCCATTGGTACATCTCAGGTAGCTTAGTGGTAGGTGATTGTGTACATGGTTGCATGTTCTACTCCTGGCAGTGGTCGTTTTACCTCTCAGAGCAGGCACTATTAGTACAAGGGTGAATAATGCAAATTTCAGCTGTTCTGGCCATCTTTGACCGTGATCTGCATGATATTCAACAAAGCTTAGACCTGTTTTGCGCATATCCGTGTAGTCATGTTTAAACGATGCTTACTGTCACTTGCCGGCACATAAACCCACTAACATGTGCTTAAATATGCTCTAATGACCTGCATCCAACATCCATTATTCGTGGCATCAGAATTACGTAACAGCCCTTGCAGGTCGTGGAACCGGGAACATGCACGACACAGTCAGTGGCTTTACCACTTGGGCATCTGGGATATGTACAAGTGTTATGGTGTTTTGTATGTGGACTGTACTACGGCTGTTCCTCCATACTGCAAACAAATGTGTAACTCAGTTAGTTTACATATGGGTGACACCTATTAATGATATGTCCAAGTGATGTTTAATGGATGTGCTCCAGCTATGGGAATCCACGTCACAGTGAGCCACACACTGTAATGTGCTACACCTTGCCACAACCATAACTGGAGAATGCTGGGGTGACAAATACATGTCATGGGTACTCCCCATGCTTTGGAACTACATCCCTGATTACATTATATGGAGCCCCTCATTTAAACATCACGGAATCCTTGCAGAGTGGGTGGGGAACAGTGGTTACACCCAGGGATCCCGCAATTGGCTCTGCTCCACAAAGGGACAGTTAGTTAATCGATGTGGTGGCAACAGCAGACACATTTTGCCTAGGCTGATGAATGGCCTCTGTCAATCAGGCATGTACCTACCGATGTACCTAGGAACCTATACAAACATTATCAACACATGCTGTTAGCTTCGTTTACTGTTCAGGTGTTGACTTAACTTATTCCAATAGCTGTTGTGTGTGCAATAGTTGAGGGCTGCCTATGTAGGTTCACACAGTACACCACCTCTACATAACAATTTACAGGTGGTCATGTGTGCCATCCATTTTACTGTGTGTGCAGGTGGAGAAGTGTGTCAGTCCGTAGGGGCCTACACTGTCAGTGTATGTGCTATACGTTCCCTCTTTGCCAAGGCATGGGCATATTGGGCATGCCTCCGTCTGCCTACTGGGGCTGGCACAGGATGTTCATGGTCTGAATCCCTCTGTGCCTGTGATGCCCTTGGCAATTGCGGTGGGCTGTGAGGGTCTTCACCATTATGTCCCTGCTGCAGCTGTTTCCATAGGATCATATTATGTAGCATGGCACATACTATGAAGATGTGGGCACACGTGCCAGGAGAGTACTGTAAGGCTGCACCAGATATGTCCAAGCAACAGAACCGTGATTTCAGAATCCCAAACACATGCTCTATGATGATTCTGGTTTGTGCGTATGCCTCATTATGGTGTTCTTGCATGGGTGTGTGTGCATTTCTCATGGGAGTCATCATCCACGGCTCCAGTGCATAGCCAGCATCCCCCACAAGGTTTCCATATGGGATGTCCCCCCCTGACAAATACCTGATACAGCTGTGAGGCATGCCAGATGTGGGAGTCATGGTAGCTTCCAGGGCTGCCAGCACACACATCCATGATAATGCCCTGGGCATTGCACATAACCTGGCAATTGATGGAGTGGTATCCCTTGCAGTTTATGTAGTGCCTACCATGCTGACTGGGTGGTGACTTGATATGTATGTGTGTGCAGTCTATTGCACCCAGTACCTATGGGTAGTCTGCCACATGGTGGAAGAGACGCATATTGCTGGCCAACTCCTCCTGAGTTCGGGGGAAGTATATATGCTCATTGGCATGTGGTAACATGACATCCAGGAACTGGTGGAGTACCCTGGATGCTGATGCCTGTGAGATCCCCATGATATCTCCAGTTAGCCTTTGAAAGGTACCTGTGGCTAGTATTCTCAAGCTTACACATACCTTCATGTCCACTGGGATGGGTTCCCCTCTGTTGTTTCTGGATCTGAGGCGTGGCTGGCACAGCTCAACAATTTACTGTATGATGTCCCTGTCCACCCTGTAATGCTCTACTATCTCCAGATCATGTAGCCCCTGGTAGGTTACCCTTGGTCTGAACACTCTTCTCCTCCTCTGGGGCCTGAGGTGGTTGTCAGCATCATCCTCCACACCACCTTCAGTCTCCAACACATGGTGATGAATCACAGCTATGGCAGCTCCCAACAAGTACATTGTAAAAGTTCCCCATCTGTTTACACCAATGGTGCAGTGTTTGGGAATACACGAGTGTGTGTGAGGTGCCTTCACACTTTATACTATTGTGCTTTGAACACTGATGATGTCATAGGGTGTGTATGTACAATCAGAGCTGTAGGGTATCTTATGTGTTTTACCACAGGTACTGCTATTGTGGTGCCTTTGGTGTTGAATTACATTTAGCTGCCGTGGATCACCTCTTGCCCTTGCCTTCACTTTTCTTAACGATTCCCCTCCCATTGTCGGGCATGCATCCAGCAGCCTGCTTTCTTGTTTTGTACTTTCCCAAACCAGGATTGTGTTGTGAAATGTGTTCTATAGCAGATCTACTGCAGGTTTTCTTTGCTCTGCGGTGACAGTTCTCTTTTCTTTGCAATCCGACACCTCCCCTATCCTGTTCTGCAGGTTGCTACTAGCAGCCTTGTTAGCTGCCGTCAATGGCCCACTGTGAGTTAATAGGTGTTAATTACTTATTTGTACTCCAATTACCCTACTGCAGCATTTCCTTATTGTCTTCCCATAAACTTCCTGTTTGAGCTGTGGTGCACGGCATGTGCGGCCGCTTACCGGGTTTCGGGCATGTTGTCATCCATGTACACATGCGCTTTCGGGCACCATGTGTGCTCTCAGCTAAGCAAAGCAATACCTACATCCACACCCCTATCCTGCGGCTTTGCTTAGCAACGGGCAACCCGGATTTGCATTGCTCCAATGTGCTTACAGCTACGGTGGCACACCCCACTGCTGATGTCATGTATACCTCCAGACCACTCCTTGGTGTTGTAGCGCTGCACCGTATGGTACATCCTTAGGCCAGCAGGACGTTTGCGATTCAGTATTACTTGCCTCATTTGCATGGCATTGACTACTAATTCATAGTTACCACGCCGAACACTGTCACAGACCCTTAGCAACCCTTGCAGCTTGGTTGTGGTGTAGCATGCAGACCATTGACTATTATGGTGAAATCATGATTTGTGTTACATTGCAATTTTATGACATCTGTATATATTTTCCTTGTGTTCCTGTTTGCGCACACATGCCCTGAGGTTGTACTTTGCGTTAGTGTGGACATGACATTAGATGTTATTTTTTATGTGTTGTGCATGTTTTTTTATGTCATTGGCTGTATATTTAGCCATTGACATATGTTAACTTTGTAATACATAAGTTTGGTCCGCTTTCATGGCTCCGATATTCTGTTTGGAAAAATGTAAACCATTTTGTTTTGGTTTACATTTCTGTATGCTTACGCTATGCCTGCACCACTTCATGAATTGCTATGTACCTTCATTTGCATGCTGCAGTACTGCGCATGGGGTGATTAGCATACATGAGCCGAGAGCTGCGCAGAGCTTGCGTACGCTGGTAGTGCACGTGGAATTGGATCGTACCTGAATCGCTGTGTGGCCATATTTGGCATTATACTGCCTACGCTACGCCTGCGCTTGCGCAAGCTTCATGAATCCCGGGGTATGTATTTTTTGTTTTATTGTGACTATTAAACATTTTCCTCTGATAACTATAAAGTATATGTTTGAGCTTTTAAAGGAAATTATCAGTTTTATACTTTGAGTGTTTACCAATAAAGTAATGTTTTGGTCAGGCATACTAAAAATGTTTTTGTGAAATAAATTTAAATTAATAAGTGTTAACAAAACTAAGAGCTGCACTAGCACTGGAATGAAAATCATTCCTAAACTGACGGATAAACCTAAGACCATCAGATTATTACTCATACCTTTACATTCCAGAACATCTGAGCATCTGAGCTCCATAAATTGAATTATCATATGGAGAATATTTGTAATAGGAATAAGTAATATTTATATTATTTTCAACATATTTACATAAAAGATAGATGACAAGCAATTCAATCATAGTAAAGTAAGATGTATCATATAAAAAACCTCGATAAAAGATTAAAGCACACAGTTATTTAACATATTCACCCTTACTGATGAAGTCTTTCAAAACTTATTACTTAATATAAATAGATGGTAATAATATTTATACCTAATGTTTATAATACAATGTATTTTACTGGATATATCAGAAATTATATTTCATTGTTTGCCAGCATTTAAGTAATCACTTTGTTGCTAACTTATTTAAAGCATCAAGTTTGTTTTATGTGAACATTGATGAAAGTTAATGCATTTTAATTATCAGTGCATCCCTTTTCACCCCATTTTCTACACATAAGGATTTTTCATATCTGTCATTTCTTATTATAAAATTAGTGAAATTATAGGTTAAGAACAGCAAATTCACTTATTGTTTTAATGTTACAAGTTCCTTTCCATATTTTAAACTGAGTGTTGTCAATTAGTACTATTTTGTTCAGAATGTGATTTTACATTCTGTGACATTCTAGTTCAGGCTTCTCTTGTTTCTCTTGAACAACTTTGTCACTTCTATTGTTTCTCTTGAACAACTTTGTCAGTTTGATGTCATGTATAAAACATTAATTACCTTGGTAACCGCTTAAGTATTATATATGGTCAAGATGGGGTACAAAAACTACAATTCAATTTAAAGCAATTACATGACTTGTTATGCATATTTACTTATATAAGAAAATCATCATGCTTCCCCTTGATGTTCAATGTAGTGTATGTCATTTATAACAAGTTAAGACACTAGTGTTATTATACACATGCCCATGTTATTAAATCCTGCCTTTAATATCTAAATTCAGCAGACTCCTTCATCTTATATGACGATTATATGTTTTATGTCTAGATTTACTAAAATCATAAATTACATAACTATTGTGTGTGTGTGTGTGTGTGTGTGTGTGTGTGTGTGTGTGTGTGTGTGTGTGTGTGTTTTGTTGCTTAGTTATTTGAGAGATCACAAGCTGTAATGCTTATTCTTATTATTAGCTCCTTCCAAGCATGTTCATACAGTCCATAGACTTTACATTATGAGACCCTTCTAGTCTCTTATTCATTATAAGTATATTTCCATCCTTACATACACACATATCAGTACTTCAAGCATGGGCAACAATGCCCATCCAGTTTTGCCAGAATACCATTCACTAGTTCATGTGGTGTGTTACCAGGCTGTTCTTAAAATATCCAAACCAATTTTTGTCCTGTTCCATTTTACCATTCAGTGGCCACTCTGCCAGTGAACCACTCAACACACCTTTCATTCCCACAAATATTTCCATGAAGGAAATCTGATGACTCTAGCACATCCCAGCAACCCCAAACACCTTTAGAATCAGCTATACCCATATGCCCAACACGTCCGAGCAAGCTCACCTCCCAGACCACTGCAAAGGGTATTGCACAAGACCAAATGCTCTTAGTCTTTCACAGTAACTCAGACTTCCACTCTTATGTAAGTCCTTAATGTGTTTGGATGAAAATACATTTTAAATATAAAAATTGTGCTTGTTATTATTATTTTTTTATCAAGAATCAACTTAATGAGCTAAACAAAGTGCTGGGAGACCATCAATATGTGTACATGTGGCTTAAAATAGCCCCTTTATTATTTATATATATATATATATATATATATATATATATATATATATATATATTAGAACTAAAAACTTCATTGCTGAGAACCATCTCAGAGGCTCCTCAGAGTCATTAAGCATTATCGTCACTCTGTCTCCATTACCATAGCAACCTGGGAGCATATGTTTTTGTTAGTGTGTCTGTGTACTGCATATCAGAGGCTCACAATTTCACCTGAAGCAAAGCTTCAGTTCACTGCAACTTCAAGCCTAAATTCCCTCCCTTTCAGTGAGGCAGCAGCCAGGAAAAGAACAGAGAGCAAAGAGATAAAAAAAAAAAAAACTCCCAACAAACTGCCACAACAAGAGATAACACATTCTTCCAGCCTTCCCGCCTCTCACTCAGCAGATGTATAAGCAAACTATTCTCTGCCAAAATATCCCAAATCACAGTTTTATCTACTCCCTTCCCCTGGATCCAGGCTAAAACACCAAATGTCTCTTCCTAATACACAAGCATCACTAAACCTTGATCAAAAGCCGCAACCCACAGCTTCCCAGAGATGAAAACGGCAACATACAACAGCTGCCAGACACCGCTGCATCCACACGCACCATGTCAGGCTTAATCAAACAGCACTCAAAGCTATGATACCTGCCATGATTGATATTAACTATGTTTAGACAGAATAATAATAACATTTGTACTAGCTGCCAGATACAGCTGCATCCACGCATATATATCATGCTCAAAACAGCACTGCCAGCGATAGTACGCCCATAAGTGATATTAACTGTGTTTAGTCAGAATAATAATGACATTTGTACTAGCTGCCAGACACAGCTGCATCCACACACACCATATCAGGATTGATCAAACAGCACTCATAGCTGTGATACCTGCCATAATTAATATTGACTATATTTAGACAGAATAATGATGACATTTGTACTAAGAGCTTGCTACTATTATCTAACCAGGATATACATGACATTTCTAAATCATACTTTAACTGAAGAAAGCATTAGACTCCATGACAGCATTTTTTTCAAAACACTCTACTGTTACTGCTAATATATATGTTGTTAATTTGTTACATTTGAGTCTGAACTCTGATGAATGGTACCTTGTTAAATTGGTTAATTAATTACTTAAATTATTATAAGTAAAAATCAATGAAAAATTAACAAGATACATATTCACTGAGTTCAAGTAGGGGAATAGAAACTTCTATGTTTGTATTATATGTTGCTTTGTTTGGCTTATATATAATGTAAACAGTAACCCATCTTGATCTACCTTTGTTTGTGAAGA
This sequence comes from Protopterus annectens, assembly GCF_019279795.1. Lineage (NCBI taxonomy): Eukaryota > Metazoa > Chordata > Ceratodontiformes > Protopteridae > Protopterus > Protopterus annectens. The sequence goes on along the minus strand of NC_056726.1, from coordinate 366,696,541 downwards.
ATTATTGGACTCTTTGAACATTCTGAATAAATCATTACTGTTTCTCAGTTGTTTAAGAAACCCTTCTTTTTAAAATAAAAACAGATGACAAGTGATGTACCATATCAGTTGATAACTTTGAGAGATGTAGTTGTAAGAGTTATTTTTTTTGAGATCACTATCTTGAAATCAGTTTTTTGTTTCTTCTTTCTAGCATCAATCCAAGGATTTGTTTCTTTTATTCTTTTAAGAGTTGGGGCCATCCATTCCATTTCTTCTGGGATAGACCTTATGTTGTTGTTTTTGATGAATATAGTAGCTTCTTCTAAGTCATTAAAGGTTGTCATCTAATTGGCAAAAAATATTTTTATCTTGGCTGGAAAGGCCAGTTGTGCTTTAATGTTGTTTTGTTTCAACAGTTTTATTATTGGCCAGACTTTTTTCCTTTGTTCTAGTATTCTAAAACAATGAGTGAGAAGGTCACTGAAAAACCAATCAGTAAAAACAAAAATGAAAACTCCAGCAAAGCTAGAACTTCCACTGAGTGACCTCCCAAACCTCTTGTATCAGAGGCACATGGGATATATGAAAATGAACCTTATGAACATCAGGTGTTTCAGTTCTGAATGCCCGTGACTTGTTTCTTCATTTTAATGCACAATTTCAGGCCAATAAAGTCAAACCCCACTAGCTGTGGATATGCATATGAAGATGTTTGGATGTGTAAACATAGAAAAATAAGTTAATAGGTTCATAGATGTGTACTAGGCTAACAACCACAAGGGCCTTTTTAAGCCTAGCCATGGTCACCAAGTTAGCCTTGCTACTCAAGTGTATAAACATGTTTTGTTGTCCAGTGGTTATTTCACAGGGTATATTGTAAGGGGCATATGAAAGCTAGGCCCTGGCTAGTCATAGGGCCTGGGTGTTTACAGGCTACCTCTGGCCATTAGGGACATAGGTGCCAGACTAGGGGTGAATTTCTGATTTCCTATCCACTGGTCTCAGTTATGCTTGAATAGGGAAGGGATGAACTCTGCCTCATATGGGTGGAGAGCCTGTTCCAGAGAAGGGGTATTCTTTGAGACACACATCTGTTCCTCCAACATATCACATTTATGTTGAAGGGAAGGTTTAGGTCTCTCTTTGGACTGGGTAGTTCTGATGCTATTTGTTTTGCAGGTATGCAAAAGGTCTATCAGTGCAGCATCCAGGAATGCCTTGTATGTCAGGCATACATCTCATCTCAACAATCTGTAGGAGACAGAGTATATAAATAGAGCTGTGAAGTGATCCACATAGGACATGTTGTTTACACCCTGTATTCTTTTTGTGAGGAACTTCTTTGGACATTTCAGTTGTTGCATGTGCCTGGACAGGTACATACCAAAGGTGGTGTTATACTCAATGATGGGTCTGACAAAGGCTGAATATAGCGGAACAATGACTTCTGTGGACCTAGATGCCATATCCTTACTCATAAGCTGGGCAACACAGAATGATTTCCTCACTGCCTTTTTGGTCTAAAGCCAGGTTGCTGTCTACATATATCCCCAAATCCCTAACTACAGAGCCTATTCTTGGGGGTATGTTATTAATGCAATAGTTTCCCTGAGTAGCCAACTTCCCAAAGGGTACTATTATGCATTTTTTGACACTGAGTTTTAAACCGTTGCTCTAGCACCAGTTATTTGTCTGTGAAAGTCATTCTTAGTGGATATTTGGGTCTTGGGGGGATCTATGATTGCTCCCACTTTGTCATCATCTGCAAACTTTGTCAGCCAGCCATCCTTGGTACTGGCCTTGATGTCTGAGAAATAGAAGCCAAAAAGGATCAGACTTAACACAGAACCCTGAAGGAATATGCTAGTGACAGGCCTCTTTGTGGAGGTGAATTCCCCTAGCCTAATTACCTGAGTCCTATTTTAGACCAGCTGGCTATCCAGCAAGTAACCTAGGGGGGTTATGCATAGCCCCATAAGTTTGTTTATGATGTCCAAGTCAGGTATTGTATCAAATGCCTTAGCTGGGTCAAGGTAAGCATGCACTTTTTTGCTCTCAGCCATTCACTTGGTAGCCTTCTTAAATAAGTCTACTAGAGTGAGTAGGCATGATCTCTCCTTGCCTAAACCAAATTGGGTTTTATTTAGTGTCTGAAGGTTTTCTATATTATTATTAATCATTTCCATTATAATTCTTTCCATGGCTTTGCATATCAGAAGACTGATGAGTCTATAGTTTCCAGAATCTGTAGACAGCCTGCTCTTGTGCAGAGGGATGACCATTGCAGTTGCCCATTCATTGGGCATGAAGCCTGACTAGTGGCTGTGGTTAAAAAGTGGCTCCAGGGATACTGATTGATCATATTTCATGCTATTTATGAGGCTTCATGAGATTTTATCAGGGCCAATCGATGCAGTGTTCATAGCCTTGGAGAGTGCATTAAGGATCTGCATAGACAGCAGTGTTCTCAGGGTTAGAGGGGGACTAGAAATTTCACCAGACTATCACTTAATAATGTGAAGTTTGCCTTAGAATAGTTTCTAACTGCTATGGTGTTAGCAGGGGTTATGGGTTTTATTTTTATTTCAAAGGAGACAGCTTTATGGTCTACCTTACCAGAGAGGACATTACATGGGTGGGGGGGTGCAGTGTTCACTCATGTGTGTGAGGACCAAGTCTAGTATGTTTGGGCATGTGGACTATCCAGTCCAGGGTGTTTGTGTTTACAAAGTCGAGGAATCTCTGAGCTTGTATGGTTGGGGTCATGTATGATTCCCAGTTTATAGTGGGTAGTTGCAGTCACATGGTTTGGGGTTGGATGGTGAGTGTTTCCAGTAGGCTTACATATATCTTATGGGTTTCCTGGGTCATAAGTGGGTACCTATAACTTGCAAAGCAGTGATAAGGGATTTTGCCTATGTTGACTTGGGTGTGGACAAGCTCAAACCATTATTCTGTTTGATCACCCATTAGATATACTTATTTTTTATGTAAATTAAGACACCTTCATAGGTTCATATGTGTTTACTAGGCTAACAACAACAAGGGCCTTTTTAAGCCTAGCCATGTATCCCAAATCTCTAACAAATTATGATAACCTTGATTAATAAGTGTAAGCGGGACTTGGGAGATGAAACATTTACAAGCAGGGGCCTGGGAGATGAACCATTTGCAGGTTGTCTGTGTCCATTACAGACATAGGTGCCAAACCAGGGATGAATTTCCTGTTCCCCTTTCAATTGTCCAATTTGAACTTGAATTGGGTTAGGGAGGAATTCTGCTTTACATGGATGGAGAGCCTGTTCCAGAGACAGGGTAGTCTCTGGGATACATACTTGTCTCTCCAGCAGGTCCTATTTATATAACATACAAGTTTTAAGTCTTTATAACAGGTAATTCTGGTGCTGTTTGTTCTGTGGATATGCAGAAAGCCCATCAGAGTAGGGTCTGACAATGTCTTGTATGCCAGGCATAGATCTCTCCTCAAAAGCTTGTAGGAGACAGAATATAGGAATAGGGCCTTGAGGCAGTCTGCATAGGTCATTTTACTTATACCCTGTATTTTTTTAGTGAGGAACCTCTGTGGATATTCCAATTGTTGAATTTGCCAGCTTAGGTACATACCAAAGGGGCACTGTACTCAATGATAGGTGCGATGATAGGAGGTACTGCCAGCTATGCCAGAAGAAGTAGGATAGTGGATGTTTAACTTATGCCAGCACAGCTAACTGGAATTTTGTAAAGAATTATAAGTCATTTGTATACCAAACTGATTTGTACAGATGCTTGTGTTGAAAAATGTATTTGTAAAGTTGCTTATGTTAAAAATGTATCAATAGTGTACCCTGCTGGACAGAAAAGAAATATACATGTGTTATTGTAACAGTTTACATGTGTATGTTTTAATAGAGGATACTGGAAGAGAAGAGGTTAATCTCAGTTCCAGCTAACTTTGAAAAATAGTTGAAATTCAATTAGGCATTAAAGATTGTATCTTACAGTTCTCATTACAGCCAGAGACAAAATGTCTGGGAAAACAAGTATTAGGAATCCTTCTTTATTTGCTCTAGCAGGGAGCTAATTGCTACTCTGGAAGGGTAGAGGTTTGAAATTGTTTTATGACTTCCAGGAGCTGTAGCAGATCTGAGCAAAGCTCTATCTGCGTGTATGGTAACACATAGGTGCTAAAATACTGGCAGCTTCTAGTGTTGGTTATAGTGTGGGAAACAGATTCAGATGACTAGCTGTGATGTCATTCTGTAAGCTATCCCAGAAATAATATCTAAATATTATATTGAGATGTCTCTCAGTCAGACAGAGCAGTCTGTTTCTTAGAACCTGACATAGAAGGATCCCTCACCTAATTCACCTTGCCTTGGTCTAGTAAGTGAACCAATGAATAGTAACTCTTTACATTAGTCAGGAAAATATAGTGAGATTAGTTAAGTACTGTTTTTCTGTATTTGTGTGAATCTATTCATCTGTGTTATTTTAATATTTCCTGTGGTTGAAACTCTAGTGTTTAGTGTAAATAGATATTTAGTATTTTCATGTTCTTTTATTATTTATTATTAAATATTTTTAAACTTCTCATTGTGGCTGGTCCCTTTAGAAAATACTTAAGTTTTAAGAGAATTTGCATATATTTATTTGGTGATAACTGTGGCCTCTCTGGAAATCCGTGCAGTTTGGTCAACATTACCATTTGTATTAATATTAATTTCACTCAGTGTAATTGGATACCATTCTAAGAGCCTTGAAGTAACTGGCTGGTGTCAGTAAATCTACCTTATAGTTTGGGTGAAGGTGGTATAGTGGATAAATCTGTGCCAGCCTTTTCCAGGTGTGTGTGTGTGTGTGTGTGTGTGTGTGTGTGTGTGTGTGTGTGTGTGTGTGTGTGTGTGTGCCCGTGTGTGTGTGAGTGAAGAGGGTGCGGTTTTTAAGTGTAAAAACTTGTATCATTGGTTGACACACACAGAGGTATTATATGTGCAGGTGTTGTACCACAGCAGTGACTGGTGAGCCAGAGAAGTACACTGCTATCATTCAGCTACTTGGAGAAGGGACATGAAGCACTGGTTTCAAAGAGAGGGTGCTGGAGGACTTGGCTTGGACACTCGGCTGAGGACCTATCTCTACAGCTGTGCCATTGGGAAGCCTTACTAGGGACCTGGGGAGAAACAGAGAGGGAAACTCAGACCCAGGGCTGAATGTGTTCCCTGTGTGATCTTAAGGGAAATTGTGTTTGATGCAGAGAGGTCTTCTGGGAATACTGAGTGTATCTATTTGCACTGCAATTGAACATCCATCTCCAGTGTCAGTGGTGAGAATTCAGACTCCTTGATTACTGGCCCAGATTGGAAATGTCACAATAGGTCTGATGAATACTGAATATAGTGGAACAATGACTTCCTTGGACTTAGATGCCATACCTTTGTTTATAAGTTGCATAAAATAGAATTATTTCCTCACTACTGAGATAAGTGATGGTCAAAGCCTAGATTACTGTCTATGTGTCCCTAAGTCCTTGACTACTGGGTTAACTCTAAGGGGTGTGTTATCAATATGATAGTCATCAGGGGTGGATGACTTTCAGAAGGATACTATTATGCATTTCTTGGCATTTAGTTTTAGTCCATGGTGCTAACACCAGTTGTTTGTCTGTGTCAGCTCTTCCTGGAGAACATTTGTGCCAGTGTGGGATTCAATGACAGCTCCTAATTTGCAGTCATCTGCAAATTTAGTCAACAAGAGACCATTGACATTGGTCTTGACTTCAGAAAAGTAAATTCCAAAAATGAGTGGTCCAAGAGCCAATCCCTGAGGGACTTCACTTATGACTGGCCTCTTTGTAGAGGTGGACTCCCCATCTCTAATGTCCTGGGTACTGTTTATGAGCCAGTTGGCCATCCACTGGGTAACATACAGGTTTGTAACTAATCTCTTCAGTTTGTCAACAATGCCAGACTGGGGTATTGTGTCAAATGCCTTGGCCAGGTCAAGGTAGGCAGTGTGAACCATTTTGCTCTCATCCATTGCTTTGGTGACCTTCTCAAAGAAGTCCATCAGGTTGAGTAGGCATGACCTGCCCTTGATGAAACCAAAATGGGTTGAGTCCATTGTCTGGAGGTTTACTATATCACTATTGATCATTTCCATGGTAATTCTTTCCATGGATTTACATATAAGACTAGTGAGACTTATGGGTCTGTAGTTTCTGGGGTCTGTAGATGCAGATGGATGACTGTTGCTCTTCTCCATTCATGAGGCATGAAGCCTGTTTGGAGGCTACAGTTAAATAACAATTCCAGAGGCCCTAACAGATCTTGTTTCACACTATTTAGAAGGCATCCTGGGATATTGTCTGGGCCCATTGATGCAGTGTTCTTGGCCTTAGGGAAAGCATTAAGGACCTGTTCCCTAGTGATAGCAGGGGTTGTTATAGTTGATGATATTTCCTGAGAGAAGGTTGAGGGCAGAGAGAGGGGTAAAGTTGGAGCTGAATTTATTGGCCAGTAGGTTTGCTATATCTTCTGGCTCAGTAAAGGTGGCTCCATTTACAATGAGCTCTGCACACAATTGCGTATTGCCTTTGAGGATGCAGACATAGCTAAATAATGTGTTGTGGTTGTCCTTGGCCTGGGAGGCCAAATTTATGTGAAATTTGACTTTGGTAGACTTTATTTGTCCTCTGATTTGTTTATTTAGTTTGAAGAAAGTGCTTTTAACCTACTGGGTGCTGCACCTCCTAATTTTTGCCATGATTTTCTTCCTTCTGTTTTACAGCCTACATCCCATTGATTTTGTGATTCCACCAGGGTGGCTTGTTTTTTGAGTTAGTTCTGTACTTCTTCCTGGTGTGTACAGCTGCCTCAAGGAAGCTATTAACATGCTTGTACAGGGTTTCTGTGAATAGTTCTGCATAGGCGGCAGTGTTATCTGAGTTTATGGGGTTTGACATTTTTGCCAGATTATCACTTAATAGCAGGAAGTTAGCCTTAGAGTAGTTCCTGAATATTCCAAATTTAGCTGGGGGTCCAGGTTTTATTTTTACTTCAAAGTAGACCATTTTGTGGTCTGATCTTACCAAGGAAGACATTACAGTAGGGGGTGTGCAGGTCTATATTATCTTGTCAAAACGGCATTACAGCAAATGCTGTTTCAACAACAAATATAGAGCGAAATCCAGAAACAGCGAAACTTCAACAAGACACAGCACACCAGTAAAAACATTTCAAAGCGGGGGGCTTCACCCCCCCAACTAAATATACCAATGCTGAGATTGCACTACAGTGGGGTAAAGGGCAATGTCACGGCTCAGGCCAAGTGATTTATTTCTCTAGGAAAGAAATCACTGACCTGAGCTTTTGTTGTTTAGGGATGTCACTCTACATTTGTCATCAAAACGGCATTTGCTGTAATGCTGTTTCAACAATATAATATAGACTCGGGGTGTGCAGCACTTTCCCATATTAGTGAGGACCACATCCAGTATGGTTGCACCTCTGGTTGGTGTACTGACAATCTGGTCTAGGGAGTATGTGTTTACAAAACACAGGAATCTCTGTGCTTGTACATTTGCTGTCATATAGGATTCTCAGTTAATAGTGGGATAATTAAAGTCACCCAATAATATCGTATTAGTTTGGATGGTGAGTGTTTCCACTAAGTTTAAACAGATGATATGGGTTTCCTGGGTCATACAGGAGGACGTACAGCATGCAAGGCAGTGGCATTGGATTTTGCCCATAATGAATTGAATATGGAGTAGCTCCAGTGCATTGTCCTGTTTGACCAGCCTTGAGGTATATTTATTTTTGATGTAAATCGACACACGTCCACCTTTAGTCCCTGTTTGTGAGTAGCTGGCCTAAATGTGTGGATGACATTATAGCCTTGCACTGCTGGGGTGATCTCCAATGCTTTAAACAATATCTCAATGACTGCATAGATGTCAGCATTTGCTAGGTTGAGAAGAGTTTGTAGAGCATGCAGTTTCTTGTTTAGACTCCTGGCATTGAATAGTAATATTTTCTTGGTTTTCATTTATATGTTGAAAGGATTGTCAGGTTGGCACTTCCTAAAAAGGCACTATGAGGGAGGACAATGTTTTAGCCAATATTCAAAAGCCTAGAGGGAATAGGTGCAGACAATTCCTGGCAAAGCAGCATGGCTTGTTGCCCATCTCCTTCAAAGATGACAAATATTCTATCACCGCTTAGAATGACACTAGAAATTAAGCCAATTGTTAAAATTAGTCATTATATGTCCGTATTGTGGCATCATCCTCAGCGAAGGTAGATTGTTGCTCAGTGCTAGGCTTATGCCTGCCTGAGACACATATTCTGAGAGCACTGTTATCTTTTTTCATATAGTCAAGGTAGGTACTTCTCAGGCCATTTACACCCACATGAACTATGACTGTGTCATACTGATGCTTGTGGTCCATTGACCTCAGTGCCTGTGTAAGGTGGTGGATTCTGGTCCCTGATAAACAACTAACCTTGACTTCCTCCTTACTCAGCCTGATGAGGAGGACATTAATGTCTCTTACAATGGAATCTCCAATGACCAGAATGTTTGATTGTGTGATGGCTTGCTTTTTTGGCTTAGAAGTAGAGGGTCAGTGAGATGCAGCTTTATGTGTTGATGTGAGTGGTGTTTTGGAAGAATGCATTTGGGGCTGCTGAGAGCATTTGTCTAGGAGGTCTTTGAGGTTTAGAAGGTTACACTTAATTGCTTCAGCATATTTGGGTCTATATATCTGGTTCATGCTGTGTGTGCTGGGTGTAGTATGTGCACTACTGACAACCTGGTTGATGTTTAACAGTTATAGGTTCATAGATTAGTACTAGACTAACTGCCCTTGCAAACCATTTTTAAGCCTAGCCAACTATCCCTTGTGAGACTCAAACCCTGCACCTTGTGTTTGTAAGGCAAATACCTTAACCATTACGGCACCCTCCCAACCCGTTTTGAATGCTTTTATGTGAGACATTGCCGACAGTGATGTTGTGTAACTACACCTCTCACATATCTTATCAGCCTGTATGAAAATTATCTGGTTGTTGGCGAACATGAGGCAATTTCTACATTGCCTCAGAATGCCTATATCTAACAAGCTGGCAACAGAGATAGCAGCAAAGCTCATATGCATGGCAAAAGGCCATTTTTAGTGATTAGGTGGTTGCTTTGAGAAGGTTGAGTAAATACAGGGGTATCTTGTTTGCAATTCTAGGGATCAGTGCTTGTCACTGTGCAAAGATTTTTGTCCTACATGCAGCTAGGTATTGGTGAATTTTCAAGGGTACTTTTACAGGGAAAATCTCAGCTCAAGGTGCATGCATCTGTACAGGACACCACTAAGCACCACTATGCGATGCTGCTCACTGCTCACTGTGCAAATGTTACAACTTTACAGATGAAATAGCATTCAGCAAAAAAATTTGTAGTCAGTAGCATAGTCAACCAAATAAGTGAAAGCACTGAAAAAATGAGCCAAGTGTTGCACAAATGCAACAACTTTATTGAGGCAAAGAAAATGAGAAGGCACAAACCGAAGTCTTCTTAATGTAAAAACACGGTCAGGGCCACCCAAGGTGCTGAACTACAGCAACATTGTGTACTAAACCGAGACAGAAAGTGCAAGGATTTACAATAACTGTCCTTGGCAATAATCCAACGAACAAAAAAAAAAGCAAATAACAAGAAACAGAAAAATATGCACAGATATCAAAGCAGCATGGTTAAATAGCATTATAAAGTGAATATGGCACTGGATACAGCATCAAATGCAGTCTTACTACAGTAACTTAAAATTTAGCCTTAAACATACAAGAATCCTGCAGCAAAAGAAATAAATATAATAACAGTACTTATATTTAAGAAGATACAGCATGATTTAGCAATTAAAAGTACTTCTCTTTGGTAACTGTTCTATTCACCAAATGAATGGGAACTCTGAGATAATGAACCACGCATTACACAAGCATGGCAACTTTATAGAGGCAAGGGAAATCAAAAAACAAGCAAGCGAGCTCTCTGGCCAACAGCAGTCACACATTTAGACATCATTAAACAATGATTCCCACCACAGAATGGATCTGGTTACTCACTACTGCCATTAGAGAGAAGACCAAAGCCTTCTTATTGTATTTTGTGCCTGGGGCCACAAGTGAACAAGGACACGTGTGAAAACACAAGACAGGAGAAACAGGACACACACACAAACAAAGGGTGGACAAATCAAAGGAACCTCATTGGGACCAAGTAGGTGGAGGCCTTTGGTCCAGGTGGCCAGTACATGGGACTCATCCGCATTTTATGGTCTGCTCTGATACCTATTACTGCACAGTGACTCTTCATGGCATCACCCTGTCAATGGCTACTTTCATCACAAGCACTGCTTCAGAGTAACAGGGCCAGTGGCTGAGCCAGGCTACCTGTCCACAACTGGCCAAGAGCCCCCCCCCCCCCAGCATGGCACTAACACCCTGCTCATCAACCTCTGAGGAAGTCAATTTATTTGATGAAGCTTTAACCATTTTTGTATGTACCATTGTAGGTTTTTATTTTAATTATTTTCATTTTGTGGATGTGTTTTATACAATAAATTATCCGTGGACCCACAACACTGTGCTCTTCTTTTGATTTACCCTGCTCATCAACCTCAGCTTCACCACAGCTAGGAGATCAGTGGACAGCAACTGATGCATCTGCTGCTCTTGTAGCCAACAGTGACCTATACAGGGCAGACAGAATGAGAAGCATGACATTAGTGGGGGACCCAGAAGTGGTACGCCAGATTCAAAAGAGGGCAAAGGATGCAACTTATCTTGCTGTGCAAACAATTTCTGCTGCTTCTTGCAGCAGCCAAAAGCACCCCCTTTACCTTCTTCCCATGCTAAGAGACAAAATGGAAATGCAAAGCTAAACTATAACATCTACAGCTGTGCCTATGACTGATACACATATGACAGTGCAAAACCACAGCTGCCCATATATGTGCAAGAAGACAGAAGCCTGAAATCTTTCCCATGTCCTAAGACAGAATTACACTAACAAGTGCATGTGCAAAGAATCAATACTATTTCCTGGTATCCATGTTGAGGAGAATAATCTACACCACCACAGTTATGAACAATGGAGTGCAAGCAGAGACACTAATGCTGTTAAGTGCAATAAAGCTGAAACAACTGAACTAACACAGTTAAGTGCAGCAATGTAGAAGCAGTTAGAGCACAACAGTTAAATACACTAAAACAGAAGCATGAACGGGTGGCTATAACAAAATAACTACCAACTACAAAACTACAGCACACACACACACACACACACACACACACACACACACACACACACACACACACACACACACACACACACACACACTGTCACATAGAGAAGACAGCCTGAGATGTCATGGTATCTTTCACAGGAAACAAATAATATTTGGAACATATATTTGAAAAACAGAAAACATGTATTGAAGACAGAACTGTACACAGCAGAAATGTGAAACACTTAATACTGTCATTCAAGGCATTCTTGCCTCACCTCTGCTTCCAATGTCTGAAGTTGTCTTGGGCTACAGCAACACAGGTCATCATACCAATGCCTGCACTGCTGACTGGTAATGGGATGCCTTTTGGCCTGGACAGCTAGTCTTCCAGGTCAAACCAGGCATCTACCTTCTTGAAAGGGCCTGTGTAAGGTCCCAACAGCCATTCCCAGAACTGGTTGTGGAGGAAATATGGCATTATTTTGCTCTCCTATACACACCAGGCAGGCATTTTCCACTGTGTACTAGCATTGGCAGCTATCATCATGAATATTTAGCAAAACAAGATAGCAGCTTGAGATCCACATCCAACATAGAACCTTGAATTATGTGTAGTGTACCTTAGTACTACATAGTTATGAAATGTGCACACATGCACAGCTTCAAGGTATAAGCATGTGTGCATGTTATGCTAATGACAAGCAGCAGAGTATATACATAGCTTACATCACTTGCGAACTTTGAAACATAGTGATTCATAAACATAGGTGGAATCTATCTTCACTGACATAAATAAAGGGCAAACTACTTATAATTAATAATTCTTATGGCTGCTTTATCATTTTAGATGCCAAAACATGTAGCAAGCAAAACCAAGCAACAGAATACTTTTTGGAGCTGCAATCATTGTCAGCCATACAGAACCTACAGGCGATCTACAGTAGTCAACAGTACTGTGATATAGACTATGTTAGCAATGTCATATGCATGTGCAGATTACCCTGTTGAATGCCTCTTGTTCAGTATTATGCTTGCCCATGACAATCACCTGCAGTTGGATACCATTGTAGCTGAGCATCTGTCTACCTATAACAGTAGTTGGGAATGGCAGGCCACTTTAACAAGACAAGCATTCCCTTTGCCTATATCCAGTTTGCCATCTGTTAAGTTATACCTCTTTGGTATCCTGTGTGCTATTTTATGGGAGTAGGTAATGTTAAACAGAATGGAGGGATCATATCATTCCAGTTCATGACTTTGCTACCTGCAAACATGGATTGCACCCTCCAGCCTCTGCCCCACTTACAGTGCTCTCTACTAAAGATGTGGCTGCAGAGAGCATCTATACATGCTACCTGTGCCAACATATCTTAGCCTATCCATGGCATCCACAAGCAGATATACCACTGTGCACCCGGGGAAGATCCCATCTACAGTAGCATGCAGGAGATCCCTGTGAGCTACATACCCTAGTTATATCTCTGCAGATGTCAACCCCCTACCTCTATATACTATGTTACCCAGTTGGTGACTCCTGGGTGCAGCAAACAGTGTACAATTTCCTGCCTAATCCAATATTTTTCTAATGAGACATGCTGCTTTCAGTGTGTCATTACTGTCTCTCAGTAGCCATACATAACCTTCCTAATATTATGTTCTCTTGTCCTAATAGGTATACACATGTCATCCCAAAATGATGGATAGAAAAGGATGGACAAATTCAGCCCTGTGTACAAGTATGTCTTGCTGCAGGCACTTCAGGCATATGGGTAACACCTGTTAAGGAGTTAAGGTGCCCACCACGCTTTCTGAGAGCATGTGTGGGACCCAGTTGTGCATGTTGTCAGTACCATGGGTGAGAGCAACTATGCCAATATTGGAAGTGTGTAAACAACATGGAAGCACAGACCTTGCAGAAGGCACATAGCATAGCACCAGTAATGTGCTGTTCCTGTTATCTCTACATGGTGATGATGAGGGGATCGTTATCATACCAGGAGGGGTGAGCATGAGTTCTGGAACTGTTCACATTCCATGTATCTCTCAAGAAGACCAGCCAGGTTAGTAGTATTAATGAATGATTGATAAGGCATCGTTGACTGGAATGATGTCAGGAAGCTCTCACTGACCACAGTATGTGTGCTGATTAGATACGTTTGGCATTCAGACACAGGTAACTGCTAGCACAGATAAGTTTTTAATATTTGCCAGCATGAATCCAGTTGTCATTAGCATGCATCCCACAGGGTATAAGGGATAGCTGGGCAAGCACTATCTTACTCTTATGTAATCTATTCTGTATTCACAGGCCATACCACTGCTAGAATTGACACTTACTGAGGCTGGGCAAGGTCATAAAGCTGAGGCCATTGACTGATCAGGGTCTGATGATGAATCCAGCACTCAGCTCTCTGTTTCAAAATATGGTGATGCTGTCTGCTTCCTCCTGGAATGGCCTTTGTCCACTTTGTGGAGTGATAGAGTAGCCTTCCCACACTCCTCTAGGACTGCCAGCCCTGCACTGAGGATTTCCATTGTAATTAGCAGCATCACTACTGCTAGTACTGGGTACAGATAAAGGTGATGGTTAGCTATCCTTCTGGAGCCAAAATCCAGAATGTAACAAGGGCTCTACACCCTGGCAAACATAACTATGACCTGATAGTTGTCCATATGGGAAAGAATGACTTTAGGCTGTTTACCCAGGGGAGCATGTAAAAGGATATGATTGATGTTTGCTATGCATGTGTCCCAGACAAGATATTGGCCTGGAATGATATTTTACTATCACCCAGGTTAATGCTGTAATTCAAAACATAATAACTGCCTTTAGCAATTGGTTACATAGCTGATGTCATTCTAGGGGGATCCATTATGTGTCAGCTTTGGATGAGATAGCTGGTAAGACTTACTGCTTTGCCAGAGATGATCTGCATCTCTCTTGCCAAGGCTTTCACATTCTGACTAAAGCCTTTGCTGCCACTAAAGTGCCTTTTTTAAGCAGAGTCCATAAGCTGGACTTTCCAACCCAGTTCAATCTAATTCAAAATGTTTTGAGGTGGCTCTATTCACTGCCATGAATCTTAACAAAAAATACCCAAACTTGAGACCCTCCAGCAACTTGAACATATTCAAGCATGCATAGTTATAGAAACATGGTTTCAGAGCAATCAAAGTATTTCTATATTCTTAGGTTTATTTGCTTTCTTGTCTTCAGACTTACTGACAATTGTGGGGGCTATCAGTAGTTGGCAGAGATATCATCACCTCTAATATTATTCTTCAGGACTACAAATTTGAGCCCTTATACCTCCAGATCACTCTAAACAAGATTAATTACTGCTTCATAGCTGATGACATTGTCTGTGTCATCTGCTGAACATAATAGCTATCTTAATGCCTTAGCTGAAAAATTAATCCTTACACCTTTCTATTGGGGGCTTCTGCTATCCATTAATAAACTTCTTGACCTCCTCTGCCAATGCTCAGAATTCCCATGACTTTCATAACATTACAAATGCTAACTCCATTGTACAAATAGTTAACCATCATACTAGGGACCCAGATACCCTTGATCTTATACTCACATATACCTTTGATCTTGTTCTCATATATATGGCCACCTCTTGTACACCTCAATATCTAGCATCTTCCCTAAATCAAATCACAAACCAGTGGAATTCCCTTAAAAAAGTGTTACTTCCCCTGCGAATACCTCTGTGTTAAGGAATTTGTGAAAGGTAAACCTTTAGTTACTTGATGACCTAAACAATTTCTGCTGTAATCCAGTTTCAGTGGATTCCATTGCTAAAGCTTCCTCCTATGTCTCTGACTTCTACTATTGCTTAAATAGTTGTATTGATAAGGCACTCCCTATCCACATCAAATATAATGACCAAATATAATGAAGAATTTAAAAACAAGCCATTTTGCTGGAATACCCATGCAAATAAACTGTATAACGAGGACGAAATTAATTAATGCTTATGACTCATTCTACCTACATTAAGAACACTCAGCCAATAAAAGAAGGTGCAGTGCGTGTACTGAAAACCAAACCAATAAACATATATAAACACACCAATGGGGATTAGCAATGATAATTCCCACTTTATTAATAAAACACACAATATTGAGCGCTTTCATCCCTCACAGTGGGGACTTCGTCAGAATGTATAAAAAGTGTAGTTAAACTGTGTAAAAAACCTTATAAATGTATGCAATTGGTTGGACAAACACCAATAGTAGCCAGCATGGGGTTCACATGTTGAGCTATACAGAATTGTACTACAATGAACAGTTAAAAGGAAAGATCTGTAAGGAAGTTGAAGAATTGATTGGAAAACTTTTAAGTGACTTGCTTTTTCAACAATATCAGGGGCTATATGAGAAACTTATTGAAAGGGTAGAAAGGAGGTGTAATACATTGATTCATAAGAAGAAATGCAAGCTACATACAGATATTAAACAATATAGGAATAAAGCAGCATACCCTACCACCCATTTCTTTTCACACAACAGGAGTCACTATTACAGTGACAATAGATATTACAATGGCAATAGATTTAATGAAATTGATTATGAAGGGAGGAGAAATTTGTCAAATAATGACTACATGGAGAATACCCACCAGATGGAGGGTATGTACCAACAGCATTTTCAACCACTTCGATGCTCAGAGAGACTAGCAAACAGGAATTTAGAGAGGAATTATATACCTTCCAGCTACACTGTCCAGGGGTATGCCAATCTGGGGAGAGAGAGAAACAAGTATTAACCAGTTCTGATGATCATATCTTGCATTGTGGAGGTGGTGTAGCCATAATGGTCAAACAAAATTTAACACTAGAACTTATTAACACTAATTTACCTTCATTTCATAATGCTAAAATTCTTCTCACTAAACTTAACATTAACAAAAACAAGAGTTTAATCATTGTAGGCATCTATATACCCCCAGGAGAAAATTCTACTATAGTTGAAGATATTCTTCACTGGCTTTCCTTAACCTACCATCAGGACATTATCACAATGGGAGACCTCAGTATAGATTTGTCCACCTAATAGTCGTAGGTGGCACCTATGACACAAATAATTCTCCAAACTGTATTAAATGACATGGCTTCTACCAGCTTATACAAGATCCCACTAGAATAGATAAAACATCTAACAGACACTCGATTCTGGATTGGATTCTCACTAACAAACCACCTGCTTTTCTTCAAGCAGGTTGTCTCCCAAACAACATCAGTGACCATCTTCCAACTTTTCTGCTTAGACATAATCTTAGTCCACCTAGACAATCAGACTTCCGACTAATTCATAATAAAAGAAACTTCAATACCCATGCATTCAACTATCTACATAAACAAGCAGATTGGTCTCCCCTAAAAACATTACCATTAGATATTGCAGTTCAACACTTTGATACTGCTTTCCTACAAGTCCTAGACTGTTTAGCCCCTTGTAAAACTGCTATAATAAAAATGCATCACTCACCATGGTTATCTCAAAATACCAAAAATCTTTTAAAACAAAGGGATAAGGCATGGGTCCACTGGCTTACTCACAGAAACCAGGACACCTTAACTCAATATAAACAGCTTAGAAATAAAGCTAAATCTCAAATAAAAGCAGATAAAAAATATTACATCACCACTCAACAAAAGTACCATAACAATCCCAAACAATTCTGGTCTACAATTGGTAAGCTCCTTCAAACAGGTAATAAAAGTCCCACTACCCCTACCACTCCCTCTTTAGAGGATAACATAGCAACTCAGTTTAACTCTTTCTTTATAAATTCTGTACTTTGTCTTACCACACATAACCAAAATATACCACTTAAGGTTCCTACTACTAATAATCATCTCACAAATTCCTTCTCCTTACAACCTATACCAACTGATTTCATTTCTAAATCTCTTAAAAAACTCAACCCTACTAGACTTGCTGCAGATAATCTACTATCTGAATTTCTCAAACTTGCTGCAGAGAGAATTGCATGCCCCATATCCATCATTATCAATCACTCTATTTCTGAAAACTATGTTCCAATCCTCTGGAAAATCTCCTACATCACTCCCCTTCATAAAGGTGGGAACTTCATTGAACTCACTAACTATAGGCCTTTTGCCATCCTTTCTCCTCTCTCAAAAATACTTGAAATATGCGTTCATACCCAACTCCTAAATCACCTTCTAACCAACAAGCTCCTCTCTCATGCTCAACCTGGATTTCGCCCCTACCATAGAACTACAACTGCCCTCCTCAGTTTTATCAACACTATAAATCAACATAAAAAACAAAATAGCCTTGTCTCTGCTATCTTTTTGGACCTCTCTAAGGCCTTTGATACAGATTCACATCACAAACTACTGTTAGAACTAGCCACCCTAAACATTAGCCCGTCTACCCTACTTTGGTTCCACAGTTACCTATCCAAACGGCAACAAGCTGTTACATGGAAACAAGAGCTGTTATCTCTACTCCCTGTTAATATCGTCGTCCCACAAGGTTTCTTACTAGGACACTTGTTGTTCAATATACTCATTAAACAGTTAAATAAATCCAATCCACTAGCATCAGTCATTCAATATGCAGACAACACTACTCTCATATGTAAAGCATCCTCCCACTTCTACAAGAAATCACACAACAATCCTTTCTCCAAGTGGAACTTTGGCTTTCCAAAACTAACCTTATACTAAATCCTAATAAGACCATGCTTTTTCACCCCACTAAACCATCCCTACAAACAACCTCCTTTCATATACTTTCTTCTAACAATACAATCATAAACGCCACCTCACAAACTAAGTTATTAGGTGTTATCATTGATAATAAATTGAAATTCGATATACATCTATCTCAATCTATCAAAAAATCTCATATCAAACTTGGCTCACTCTATCACATCAAACCATTTCTTACAAATCAATCCAAATTACACATTTCCAAGACTCCTCTTCTTTTTTCTCTATTCTATGGCTCTCCCATCTTTACTTCACTTAGCAAAACTAAACTTTCCAAACTTGAATGCTATTATAATAAAATAGCCAAATTCGCCACTGACTCCCCTCACAGATCATACCATTGCTCCTCCCTAGAACAATTAAACTGGTTAGAACTCCCACATTACCTAACTTATACTCAACTTATTTTTACTCACCATTTAGTAAATCAGCGTAACAAAATCCCAGCATTACACCACTTACTCAAACCCTATAATAACACTTGTCTTCTCCAATCTACACATAAAACTCTCCTGCAAGTCTCCAAAAGTAACAACCGAGCTGTGGATTCCCTTTTTTCCCACTATATCTCCAAGATTTGGAATTCTATCCCCCAACATATATTAAATGTCACTGATATAACTCAATTCAAGAAAAAACTAAAGGACTATTTACATAGCCACTGGATCTTCTCCTGTATCAGCCCAGGGTGATCTCTTCCCTATGTGCCTTTTCACTATCCTTAACCCCTTATTTTCTTTATTATCTGATATCTTCCTCTAACCCCCACCTCTTCCCTATCCACTTTAGTTAACCTGTCTATTTTACCTTTTTGTCTCCCTATTTTTCCCTCTGTGATTTAACTCTTCCATCCAATCTATTTGATGTTGTTCTTGTATCAATTTATATTATTTTTATCCTATATATATATCATTTTTATCCTATATATTCAATGTTACATCTAATGATGTTAATGTATACTGATAACTACTTCAAAATATCACTGTTACTTATTGTTTGATTTTTTTTGCCTATGTAATTACTGTTTTATGGAGATTTTCTCCCCAGGCCTCCGTTGAAAATGGGTCCACACCCAGACGGACTATCCCGGTTAACAAATGTAAAATAAATAAATAAATAAATAAATTATTATCAAGATTATAAAATTTACAATTACACTGATAAAATTATAACCAAAGATTTGTTACATTGTTTTTAAGAGGTTTTAAGTATGTACCTACAAAACTACCAGATGTAACAGATAGCTTGACTGATATCAAAACGTACACCAGATCATTTAATTTTGGTATACTATGCTATCAGAACAATGTTGAGTTAAAGGATAGTGGTCATTGCACCCAAGGAACATTAATGACAAAAAAGTGTTTTTAACCCCCCACCCCCACCCCACTATTTAGTTAATGTATTTGAAACAGCAGGAGGACATCTATAAACTTTGGACAGAAGGGAGGAAATTTCATATTAATTTAACCAAAGAAGAACAGACTCTTATACGTCAACTAAGGGAAGACAACACTCTATGCATTATGGTGCCGATAAAGGTGGTGGGATGGTTATTTTTAATTCAAAAGACTACTCTAATGTCATGCAAAATATTTTATTTGATGAGGATAGTTACATTAAAGTGCCCAAAAAAACATAATTAATATTTCCTATAGTTGTATAGATTCATATTTAGAGGAATATGGTCTTAATCAGCAAATAAATCAAGATGTTTATGAGTTCCTAATGAACAGCAACCCTACTGTACCCTCATGTTTGGAATACCAAATGTATACAAAAGTATTATCGAACCACCTTTTAGACCTATTGGCTCGGCCAGTGGCTCCAAAACTCATCCTTTGACTGTTATGGTTGATAAACTGGTCAAACATGTAGTAGAAATAACCCCTCATTTAGTTAATGTCTCTTGGGAGTTTTTAGAGCAATCAAAACAAGACATTTGGTCCAAGGATTTGATATTTTCAACTGTGGGTGTTAAGGATCTTTTTTCATCCATTCCTAAGATAGAGGGGTTAGAGCCCTTTGAAGAGACTCTTTTCAATTGTTCCACCTTAAACTATGACCAAATTACCTTGGTTTGTGAACTAATGGCATTAATTTTAGAGCACAGTTATTTATTCTTTGAAGGCCAGCATTTTGAACAGCTCAGAGGCATGGTAATGGGGGCAGGTTGTGCCCCTGTGTATGCCAATGTAGTGTTATTAGGGTGGGAACTCAAATACATTTTTAAATGTGAATTTTGCAGTAACATTAAATTATATATAAGGTTTTTGGATGACATACTTATTTTATGGAAAGATAACATAGAGGAAATACCTAGATTTATAGAATATTTAAATAAGACTACCAAATTCTCGGAATTTAAATATGAATGCAATGCTTCAAGAATTCATTACCTGGATACTACTATTTCACATACCCAAGATGGTTTCAAATCCAATATTTATCTAAATAGTACATTTTGTAATTCTTACCCCCATTTTGCAAGTTATTACACCTTGTCACAGAAAAAAAGTTTGGTTAAGGGGCAGGTGAACTAGATAGACCATATGACATCCCATTTTAAAGATGTAAGAGAGGAACTATTTAAATTATGATACATGTTCTGGGAGAGACATTACCCCAAGAAGATGGTGGATGACATCATTGGGGGTGTATAGTGAATGGGGAAAAAGGTACAAACCACTTCTAGGTTTGGGTCTTCCTAATAAAAACAATCATGACACTTTACCTGCGTCTACAAATTATGAAAAGGCTTGTATTGTACAATACAGTCTCATCCCAGGGGAAATAAAAAGTATCATTAAGAATAATTGGACTATATTTAGAATGAATTTGGATGTCAAAAGAGTGGTGGTGAAAGAACCTTTATTTATTAGTAAAGTGGGTAGCAATGCAAGAAAATTTTAGAAAAAAAGGTGGATAAAAATAGAACTGGTACAGGCACAAAGCCTCGTGGTGGGTGTAGTCAATGCCCTTATATCATCAAAGATTTGGATATTACTTTGGTAAATCAAATGAAAAGTAAAATTAAGTTCAAGAAAGAGAAGTCTTTTACAACTAGGACAGTGCATTTGGCTAAGTGTGAAACATGTATTGGATTTTATGTTGGAAAAACTGAGAGGGTTCTGAAAGATAGAATCTATAAGCATAATGATGAGATCTAAAATAAAAAAGAAACTAATGCCCTATAAGACATTCCTTGGTTTACAAGGGGTTTGTCAGATTCAGATTTGGTATATTGGAATCCTTAAACATTGACCCCAGAGGGGGAAACTGGAAAAATCCCTCGTGTAAAAAGGAATTGCAATGGCAGCTAAGATTAGCTGCAAATTTTCCACCTGGGTTGAATGATTCTATCTCTATAATGCCAGCTTTAAAAGAGAAGGCTGACAAACTGTAAGGCAGGTCTTGTAACTATACTTTTATTTCACTGTAAGAGTGATGATAAATTTTAAAAAAGTTATATTGATGTACAATGTTTTATGTATGATACTTATGGAGTTCACAATATTTTTAATGTTTTACTTTATTCAGTTATTCATCTGCGGTTCTAATTCAGCTTCTGTATAGCATAACATGTGATCCCCATTCTGGCTACTATTGGTGTTTGTCCAACCAATCGCATACATTGTTAAGGTTATTTAAACAGTTTAACTGCACTTTTTATACATTCTGATGAAGCCCCCACTGTGAGGGATGAAAGCACTCGATATTGTGTGTTTTATTAATAAAGTGGGAATTATCATTACTAACCGCAGTTGGTGCGTTCACATTAAGAACAGACTTAGAAAAATTACCAAAGAGCTTAAGAATATCATTAGGAAGCACAAATTTGAATATGAACTTAGAATACCCATTGAAGAGAAAAAAATGACCACATATCTGTATTTCACTATATCAAGAAGTTAAGAACTGACACCAAGCAGTGTTCAAAGGTAGTCCAGAGTAATCGTGTCTACTCTGAGCCAAAATATCCTAACCAACAAATTTAGTGCAACTTTTACTTCACCCACAGTTATAACCATACTACAGATTCCACAGTTCCAATCACCCCTTATAATTACTCTCCACCCTCTCAAAAGTTAAGAACCCTTCATCCATGGCCCTGATAATATATCAGGTAGACTGATCATCAGTAAATAAATGGCCTATCTGAACCCCCATTTAACCTATTTAAGCCTTCCCAGTAGTTACACTCAAAAAGACTGAAAATGGCCACAACACAAGAGTGGTCCAACCATGGACTCTTGTAGCTACAGACACATTTGCATTACTGACCTCATATGTAAAACTATGAAATGGATTATCACTGACCTCTCCAATCTGGACACTGAAAATAATTTAATGCTGGACACTCATCAATTGGCATTGTTAAAGGCAGATACTGATTTTATAACCTCATTAATTTCTTTGAAAACATTTCCAAAGTAGTGGATGGCAATTATACAGTATGCACAACATATATGGACTTGGCAAGGCATTTGACAGTATTCCCCATAGAGGCATTATTGGGGCCTTCTACTATTTGGCACCTGTGTAGCAGACCTAGAAGTCAACATTCCTAAGTCTCTCAAATGTCCAGATTTTCACAGGATGTCCATATTTTTGCCTCTGTTTTATCTGTTCCTCAGAAACTTAGTGGTTTTCTGCAGAATCACTGAAGTTTCAAAATTCATCTATTTCAGAAAATGCATGCTAATACAACCCTGGTATTCTGTCAACTTTCTAAGATTATAAGAGTAACATTTAAAAATTGCCTCTATTTTTGGTTCTTTGCTCCCCCGTGATTTTTGGCATTGTGCAAAATTCTAGTGCTAAGAGGTTGAGAATTATACTCCTGACCTCTCTATGTTTGGAGCAACTGCAAAATGGATGTTGTTATTTGTTCTTCCATTGACTCACAATTGCTCTAGCATGTTTGACTATATTATTAATTGATGCAAGAAGAATGGTGTCAGACTAAATGTGAAAACATGCAGTACAGTTCATTTAGCAAACAAAACATTTCTATATCATGCCATATAGGTGACACACCGTTCCAATCAGACACTGTCACAACACACTTATTTTGATAATTCCTTATCTTTTGACCATCACACCTCCATACTGATTTAGAAAGCCTTCTATCTGGCTCATCTAATTTCCAAAGTCATCTCCTCTGGATCCATATAAGTCTTAATTTCCCTTTACACATCTCTTTTCAGACCCATTATTGAATATAATGCCCTTTTTGGCATGTATGCACATATATTTGTCTAAACATATCACTCAACTTGAATAATTCACTAATAAGATTAATGACTTCAAGACTCTCAGTTATCTGGACAGACTGGAAGCTGTCTGTCTGTATTTAGTTTATTACAGATTCCTCTGTGGTGATCTGTGTCTACCCTTTTGAATCATAAACGATCCAGCACTCATTGACTTTCTATACCTTTGTAGAACAAGTGGTTCAGAAATTCACTTAACCGTCATCAACAGATAAGTAAGCAGCTTCATAGGTTCATATGTTCACAGGAGATTACTAAGCTAATGGCTTAAGGGCCCTTACGAGCCTCACCAATGTAACCCAATTTTACCCAATACATGGCCCCTAGGAGCAAGAGAATGGCATGGAAGTGTGCCTGTGCATTCATTATCTTAAAGATTGCTCCTGTCCATAAGGGACATAGGCACTACCCCAGCTGTGAATTTGTGATTCCCCATCCATTTATCCAAAATGCGTTTGAAGAGGGCCAGGGAAGGGCTCTGCTTAATGTGAGTAGAAAGCCTGTTCCAAAGAAGGGGCAATCTCTGAGGCACATATCTGTCATTCCAACATGTTTTGTTTGAGTTGCTGACTAAGTTTAGATCCCTAGATCAGGTGACCTTCTTGCTGTTTGACTTGCAGATGTGTGTCAGCTGCATCAGGGCTGGATTTGTGAGTACCTTATATATCAGGCATAGGTCACCCCTTAATAGTCGGTAGGAGACAGAGTAAAGGAATATGGCTTTTATTCTATCTGCATACTTCATATAGTTTACACTGTGTATTTTCTTTGTGAGGAACCTCTGAGGTTGCTCCAGCTGCCTGCAAGTGCCTACTAAAGCCCCAAAAACATAAAGGGTGACAGGCTGTCCAGAACACAAATCCATGTTTATATCAAATATTAAAACACACCATTAAGCAGTTTTATTGTCCAAACATAACTTCATCAGAATAAAAAAAAAACACTACAAAGCCAAGCTTAATAAATTATGGATTAAACCATGAAAGTAATCCCCCACACACACAGATTCCACTTACATTTTTAAAAAGACAGGAGTATTTCACTCACATAGAATTAGCAATGTACTTACAATAGAAACAATATATTAACCATTTTTGAAAAAACATAAAAGCTAATAAATGTTGCACATCACCTACCCCCTAATAACACCAACAGTAATAACTATTATATAACTATTATATAACAAAGCAACGTCTTGTTCATATAAAATAAAATAAGAAAAAACACAGTTCTAACTAACTGGAATAGGCAACATCAAATAATCCTTTTCATGTGTTTTCATATTTTTACTGTCATATGGAATATCCTAACCCTCCCAAAATAAATAAAAAAATAAATAATAAAATAATTTAATCATCGTATATTAATATTTTATTTAAAAATCCTTATTAGTACCTTCATAATACATAAGCTCATAAAAAGCAGTTTATATATAAAAAATATCTACCTAATTAAAGTACTTGTCTATATATAATAAAAAATATATATGATAGTAAATAATAAATAATAATGATAATAATAAAAAATATTATAGTAAATAATAAATAATAATAATGATAATAATAATAATTTACCCCATTATTTCATCTTGTAAAAGATTTCAACTTAAGTATACAAGTAACTGAGATGTATTCATTAACTCCCGGCCAAGTATTTGCATCAAGCACCATCTGTCAGGTCATCACCTTCGTCTGCAACGTAAGTGGGTTAAACCCTACCCTAATGTCCAGTTTCACCTGGTCAGTTACCATGTACTTGAAAATGTGACCTGGATTATCCTGATTGTGTTTGGCTAACGCGCTAGCCATATTATGGTTTCTTAAACTATATTCGTCTTCATACACTCTCTCCTTTATCTTACGAACAGTTCTTCCAATGTAAAAGCAGGGGCACTCCACACACTGGGCAAGATCCACCACTCACTTTGACTCACAATTAAAGTTTGTATGTCTTACCTTGAATAGTAAAGACCATGCTTTCATCAATAACTTTACATTGAGAGCATCTCCCACATTTTCTCATACCCTTATTTGTACATCAGGTATTGTCCCTATTATTACTACTAGTCTCCAGAATATTCTTTAAATTCTTCCCTTTATGGAAGACCAATTTGGGACAGGGTCCAAGCCTAGCTCTAAGAAAAGGTTTGTCACTAAAAATTTCCCAGTTCTTCCTTAATATCCAACCCAGTTGAAAGCCATTCTAAAAGAAAGCGGTGATAAAGCTGCTTTTATATTTATCCGTATCCGGTCGTTCATCCACCCCACTTGTTACTGATATGTCATTACCCAAGACATGATGGTGGGAACTGTCCACATCCTCCATATGTACCCATAGGTCTACACCTTAGGCTGTAGCTCCCAAAATGGGTTTAAAGTACCCATTCCTCCTTTTCCATGTCGCCTCACTAATAATTTCCTTTACCATTACCTCAGGATACCCCATGATTACAAACAACCCCCTCATTAATTCACACTCCAATAAAAAGTCCTCTTCCAATGTCACTTTATGGGCTTCCCTCACCAATTGACCTTTTATTACTGCCTGTTTGTGATGGGGGGGGAAATAAGAACTAAAAAAGTGAAGTAAGCTGTTAGAGTATGTACTTTTACAGTGAATGCAGGATTTATATTTACCCCTGTTGTTGTTGTTCATCCATCGTTGTTGACAATGACCAAGGATATCACATCGAGGAGGTTGACTGAGTATGGTGTGTCTGGCTGTGGCTGATCAGTCCAATGCGAGCTCAGAAAGCTCTGCTGCACGTCATGCATGAGTAGTCTGTTGGGTTGGTTGACAAAGAGTTGGCTGTGAATTTATGCAGCTCACACTTCCTCTGCACCTCTGCAGTCCTGCTCTGCTTGTAGGAGGTAGTGCCTTTGCTAATGCAGCTTCGCCAGGTGGGGCAGTCTTGCACTAGGGTTTCCCAGGAATCTGGATCAATGCCAAAGCTCTTCAGAGAGACTTTCAGTGTGTCCTTGGAGCTCTTTTTCTGCCCACCTTGTGTGCGTTTGCCTCCCATGAGTTCACTATAGAACAATTTCTTGGGGAGGCATATGTCTGGCATACGTACAAGGTGGCCTGCCCACCTGACTTGGGCTGTCCTCAGCAGAGTGTAGATACTTGGCAGTCAAGCTTGAGAGAGGACAAATGTGTTTGGGAATTTGTCCTGCCAGGTAATTTGCAGCAACCTTCTTAAGCAGTTCATATGGAAGCTTTTCAGCTTTTTGAGATGACGCTCATACACAGTCCATGTCTCATAGGCATACAGTAGTGTGGATAGTACGACTGCGTTGTACACCTTCAGCTTTGTGGACAGTTTGATGCCTTTCCTCTTCCACACTGACTCCTGCAGCCATCCAAATACAGAGCTTGCCTTGGTGATGCGTGTGTCTACCTCCTCGTCAACGTTCACAAATCTGGAGAGTGTGCTGATGAAGTATGGAAACTTGTCAACAGCCTTCAGGATCTTACCTTCAGTGGTGATAATTGGTTCCACATACATCTTCTGTGGTGCAGACTGATGCAAAACCTCAGTCTTCTTAATATTGATTGTGAGGCCGAAGTTTCTGCAGGCAGTGTAAAAGCAGTTCATACTCTGCTGCATCTGGGCCTCTGTGGCAGCTTTGAGTGCGCAGTCATCCTTAAACAGGAAATCGTGCACAAAATCCTCTTCAACCTTGGTCTTGGCCTGTAGCCTCGGCAGGTTAAAGAGCCTGCTATCAGTCCTGTATCTGATCTTGATGCTGGTTTCTTCATCATCGCAGAAGCCATATGACAGCATGGCCGAGACCATCATGCTGGAGTGCATGGGTGCCAGTACACAGCCTTGCTTGACTCCATTGGGAACTGGGAAGGCATCAAAGGAGTCTCCATCATCCAGTACTTGAGCAAGCATGCTATCGTGGAACTAGCACACCATACTGATGAATTTGCCTGGGCAGCCAAACTTCTCCATGATCCGCCATAGCCCCTCACGACTGATGGTGTCAAAGGCTTTGGTTAGATCCACAATCATTGTGTAAAGGTCCCTGTTTTGTTCCTGGCACTTCTCCTGAAGTTGACAACACTGCAAATATCATGTCCACTGTCCCTCAGCCCTCTCTAAAGCTGCACTAACTCTCTGGCAGATGTCCATCTTCCATGTGTTGAGTGAGGTGGTTGAAAAGGACTCTGGCAAGGAGTTTGCTGGCAATGACCAGGACAAAAATTCCTCTGTGGTTGTCACAAGACTACCTGCTTCCCTTTCTCTACCCCTGCTTGTGTCCTTTATCAATAATACATCCAAATAAGAAATACTTTCAAGTTGGGATTCAACTGTAAATTTCAAAAACAGGGTACAATTATTAATATATTCCACAAATCTATCCAGGTCACCCTGTGTACCCTTCCAAATAATACATATATCATCCAGGTACCTTGTGTAAAACCAAAAATACTGCAAATACTCAGAGTTAACCACAAACTTTCCTTCCCACTGGACCAAAACACCATTAGCAAACACCCCTCCACATGTGGAACCCATTGCCATCCCTTTCTTCTGTAAATAAAATGTATTATTAAACATAATAAAATTATTCATCAAAACTATTCCTAACAGTTCTTCTAGAAGATTAATATCATTCTGTGGGACACCTTTTTCCACCAATAAATCACATACCCATTTGGTGCCCAAATCCTGTGGGATGACACTATATATGTCTTTCACATCTATAATAATCATAATATCATTAGGGGCATAAGAAATCTTATCAATTCTAGCTAGAAAATCCTGTGAATACCTGCAGAAATTAGTCTCATTCTCCAAGTGTTCCTTCAGCTTCCTGTCCAAATATTTTGCACACGTCGAAGTAATCGAATTCCTTCCATCGACAATGGGCCTAAGTGGTGGATCATAAATATTCTTGTGAATCTTAAAAACTCCAAAAAATACTGGGACTAGGGGATGAGTTAAATTTGAGTAGTTGTACAATTCCAGATTTATTCTTCCATCAATAAATAAATCACCTGGTCTTCTAAAACAGGGACCCTACACAGTTTGTATTTGTAAAAACCTGATGTATGTCTAAAAAGCTTTCACTTCTTCCATACATCATCACCAAATCCATAGATCAGGGTAAATGGTTCACAGCTTATCTAGATCTCGCCCAGGCTTTTCAACACCATCCCACTCTGGAATTATAGATAAGCTCACTAAACTAGGTATATAAATCCCTGTCACACAATGGGCGCTGACTGGCTCACGGACAGAACCCATACAAACATTCCCAGTTAATCCGACATCAGATGATCAGACAAGTGGAACACACAGGGTTCAGTGAGGGGGTCCTCCTGTTTCCCTGTTTTCTCTCTTCTGAAGTGCAGGCCAACACAGAAGGTCTTTCTTGAAAAGTTTTTGTAGATGACTGCAAACTAGAGCCATAATCAAAACTCCTAACGATGTGGACAAACTACAAAACTACAAATGAGACGACAGATACCTGGTGTCAAAGCCATGGCCTGAAGCAATGCCAAAAAAATGCCAATTGTCATCCCCTTTGGTAAAACTCTGTACCCCATGAATTACCACACATAGCTGGTAGTCTACTAATGCCAAAAATGTGGTAAGAGACCTTGTGGAGATCTCCTCTCAGTAGTCTCTCACATGATAATCACACAGTCAAGAAAAGAAATACCATCTCTCATCTCATCACAAATCAAAAAAAAAAAATCCAGAAAAAATTGTTCCTGTCTACTCATCACATTTAGACCCCATTAGAGTACAACGCCCCTTTTGTATGTACTACTCACAAGACATCTACAACAACTGAAAGACCCACAGAAATACCTCACAAAGAGGATTCCCTAAAACTACAGCTAAAAAAAATCAAAGCGCTTCCATCATCATGATATCGCTGCCTACTAGGGCGATAAAGCTATGTCAAACCCAGAGCTGTTGGACATGCTCCACTTAAAGAAATCCCAAATCTCCGAAATCCTAATCCTCCTAGGGACACCTTAACCACCTTAACACAATAAACAACACATGCTGGAGGGATAGATTCTGTCAGAGAGAGACCCATAAGACTAAATAGACTACCTATCTATGTCAAACAGAGCTCCTCCTTAGCACTCTTCTTCAAAAAAATTTTGATGATGAATGGGAAAATGAAATTCATTCTGGGGGGGGATCACTTGTGGCTCTCTGTTCAACAGGCAAGGAAAATAATTTTTTTCTTGGGTGGCAAAAGGTACATTTTTTTTTTAGGGGCTTGGGGGCCCTAGGGCCGATAGCCTAGAACCTACCTATGAACCTATTAATCTGTCCATGAATCCTTCAATATGCCCCATTCATCTCATTTAATGAAACCTCCTCATGTGTGTCAGTCCAAAGGATTTTCAAAGCCCTATTATTATAATCTTCTATTCCCAGAATTACAACCCCACCCCCTTATCAGGTTTCACAATCCTGATTTGTTGGGATTTAAAAAAATCCAAGATGTCCCTCTCTTCCTTATTCAAATTATATTGAATATAATGCTTCCTTTTAGTATTAAAAATAAATTATTTAATATCCAGGTAATATATCTTCTCAAAAGTGACCAGACAGGGATGCAGGGGTGAGTTGTAGATACTAGGGACTCTAAATTCCTGGTTGTCACCATTATTGCCATCAAATAACAACCTAAAATGTATTTTCTTTAAAAACAATTTTATATCTGTAAGGATAGTTGAAAGATATGGGTGGGATGTGGGTACGAAAGTCATCCCGCTAGATAACACATTTGCAATACTTGCATCCATATTAACACCTGAATAAAAAACCTTAAAATCCCCTTATCACTTAAAACAATAGTTATTCTCTCATTTCCAGCCACTGATATTATTGCCTGTTCCACTATCGTTAACCTCCCCTTCCCTGATAAACATTCTGGGGTTGGGCTCCATATCAAGGCCTCTGCTGGCTCAACCCTGAGGTTACCTAAAAATCCTGTCCTTGCCACTGCTGTTGAAATCCATTACTCCCCCCATTCCTCCTATTCCTAATCCTCTCTGACGTCCCTGGAAGAAGTAGCTGTGGTGATATGGGTGGGGGTGCCGAAGCCAGTGGCAATGTGGGGGGGGCCGTGCTTGACCTGGTAGGGCCAGATATTCTTGTTGCATGTTCTCTCTTCCTCCATGCCCTCCCTCATCTCCCCTGTCACACACGACTGAATTTTACCCTGATTGTTGTGGTCATTTTTAGAAGAATAGGTACTGTGGGCATGCTGCCTATAATGCGCAAACTTCCTTGACCCCAAGCTTGTGAAACTGGAGGTTTAGGATATGCAACACCATTAGCATAATCCACTAAATCTCTATTAAACTTGCACAGTTTTCCTGTTTGTAAAATGTCATGTATGCCCTAACACTTTTAAAAATTCTCAAATGTTCATGCTGAAAAGTGCTGTAATCCACATCCTGTCTAATGTTGTTATCCAAATTAGTCAATTCCACTGCTAGTTTATCAATGTCCACACAGTTGTGTTTAATCAACAACTCTAAAAGTTCACAGCCATGGCGGTCAAATAATTGCAGTAAATCCATATGCAAAGGAGAATTGTTTACTAGTCCAGTATGAACCTGCCATGTTCTTAACCCTTTAGGGAAAATTTTGTGTCTACTCCTTAAAATAGTCATTCTCAAGCTGGAGTTTTATATACTTTAAAAGTTTATAATGCAGTTCATTCAGTTTGCTTTCCAAGTTTGAAACATCCACACCTGGTATTGAATTACCAAAAACAAAGCCCTTCTGTAATAAGTTATTAATGGAAAGCACATCAGATACATAACCAGAAGCTCTCAAGACATTAAAACTCCTGTCCACATTACTATTTCCAGGCAAAAAGTCACAATGAGTCCCATTACCTTATCCTGCAGGGAGAGCTTGCTGCTGCACACACACTGTGAGTCCACTGAACCAGTCCTTTCACCAAAACCTCCCAAACTTGCAGGAATAGTATTCAAACACACTGTTGCAAAATTCCCAGTTTGCTGCACCCGTTCTCCTTGTAGACTGATATAATTCTGTGTTAAAAAAATCAACTCTCTTAGTACGTTGCTCAGTTAGGAGAGTAAGATTGCCAATATTATCTGCTGAACCAGTTTCTTTTGTGTAAACAGTTCCTGTGATCCTCCGGTCTCTTCTGCCACCATGTTTGAGACAAACCAGCAAAAGCCAGGAAACAAACACAAACTAAGGCTCCAAAAACATAAAGGGCAACAGGCTGTCCGGAACACAAATCCACATTTATTTTAAATGTTAAAACAATAGATAAACCATTTTTGAAAAAAACATAAACATTTTTACTATCATATGCAATATCCTAAGAAGTCCCCCCCAAAAAAAAAATAAATAAGAAAATATTTTCACCATGGTATATTAATATTTGTATTTAAAAACCCTTATTAGTACTTTCACAATACATAAGCTCGTAAAAAGCAGTATATATATATATATATATATATATATATATATATATAATATCTACCTGATTAAAGTACTTGTTTATATGCAATAAAAAATATATGTGATAGTAAGTAATAAATAATAATTATTATTAGGTACTAATAATGATTTTTAAATACAAATATTAATATACTGTGGTTACATTATTTTATTATTTATTTTTGGGGGTGGGGATTTTTTAGGATATTCCATATGATAGTAAAAATATAAAACAAAAAATGAAAACACATGAAAAGGAATATTTGACGGTTGCCTGTTATTTAGTTAGAACTGTGCTTTTTTCTTATTTTATTTTATATGAACAAGACATTGCTTAGTTATATAATAGTTATATAATAGTTATCATTGTTAGCGTTATTAGGAGGGTAGATGATGTACAACATTTATTAGCTTGTATATTTTTTTCAAAAATGGTTAATCTATTGTTTCTATTGCATATATCTACATTGCTAGTTCTATTTGAGTGAAATACTCCTGTCTTTTTAAAAATGTAAGTGGAATCTGTGTGTGGGGGTACTTGAATGGTTTAATCCATAACTATTTAAGTTTGGCTTTGTAGTGTTTTTTTTATTCTGATGAAGTCATGATTGGGCAACAATAGCGCTTAATGATGTGTTTTAATATTTAAAATAAATGTGGATTTGTGCTGGATAGCCTGTTGCCCTTTATGTTTTTGGAGCTTTAGTTTGTATTCGTTTCCTGGCTTTTGGTGGCTGTAAGTGCCTAGTCAAGTACATGCGAAATGACACACTGTACTCTATTATTGGTCTAATGAGGGCTGAGTACAGTGGGACTATAATTTCCTTGGATCTGGGTGCCATACCTTTACTTTTAAGTTGTGCCACATAAAATAATTTCCTCACCACTGTGGATACATGGCAGTCAAAGTTCAAGATACTGTCTATCTGCGTATCTAGATTTCTCATCTCTGACTCCACTCTAAGGGGCATGCTATTGATGTTGTAATTTGCAGGGGTATTTGACTTCCCAAAGGGTATGATAATGCATTTTTTTGCATTTAGATTTAGGCCATAGTTGTGGCACCAATCATTTGTCCGATCTAGACCCTCCTGAAGGATATCTACATCACTGGGGGATTCAGTGATTGTCCCCATCTTGCAGTCATCGGCAAACTTTGTCATCCAGAGACCTTCCACATTTGCCTTGACTTCAGAGAAGTGTATTCCAAACAGGAGTGGCCCCAGTACTGAGCTCTGTGGCACACCACTAGTAACTGGCCTCTTGCTGGATCTGGATTCACCCAGTTTAACATGTGTCCTCTCCATGAGCCAGATGGCTATCCATCTGGTGACATACGGATTTATGTTCAGTTTGGAGAGTTTATTTATAATACCTGAGTGGCGAATTGTGTCAAATGCCTAGGCCAGGTTGAGGTAGGTGGTATGTACTGTTTTACCCTTATCCATAGCCTTAGTGACTTTTTCAAAGAAATCCACCAGATTTAGTAGGCATGACCTGCTCTTGACAAAGCCGAATTGGGTTGGGTCCAGAGTTTGGAGGTCTCCTATGTCATTATTTATCAGGTCCATGATTATTATTTCAAAGACCTTACATACAAGACTAGTCAAACTTATGGGACTGTAATTTCCCAGGTCAGTAGATAGTCCCCCTTTATGCAGAGGGATGACTTTTGCTGTCCTCCACTCTATCAGGACAAAGCCAGTCTGGAGGCTGTGGTTAAATAGAGATCCTAATGGATCCAGTAAGTCCTGATTTAAGCTGCTTAAGAGGCAACCTGGTATATCATCAGGTCCCATTGAAGCCATGTTTTTAACTTTAGAGAGCACAGTAGCAACCTCTTCTTTGGTGATAATTGGCGGTGAAGTGATGGAGGGTATTTTGGGGGGGGGCTGTGGGTGATGGGGAGGTGAAATTTGAGCTGAATTTGTCAGCCATCAGATTTGCTATGTCTTCTGGCTGAGTATAGGTTATGCCATCTACAACTAATTCTGCACATTGTTGGGTGTTTACCCTTAAGATTGTGGACATAACTGAAAAATGCCTTATGGCTATCCTTAGCTTTTGAGATTATTTGTACCTCAAAGTCTGCTTTCAGAGACTTGAGTAGCACTCTGATTTACTTGTTAGACTAATGAGGAATTATTTCTCTGTTGTGCACATTCCCTCTTACTTCTTAACAGGATGTTCTTCTTTTGATGTACAGTCTATTAATGCTAGAGGTCCATGAGGGTGGCTTGTTTTTGCATTTTGACATGGGTTTATTTCGGTCTGGTACCACTGTATTTATGCAGTTGTTTATGTAGTCATACAGGGCTTTTGTGTATGCCTCTGCACAGGTTTCTGTGCTTTCTGGATTTGGAGGAGCTTGGAAACTAGCTATGCCATCCTTTAATAGGGATGATTTACTGTAGACAAGTTCTTAAAGTTTATGGAGGTTAGATGGGGGGACTAGTTTTACCTTTATTGAAAGGGAGACAGCTTTGTGATCTCATCTTACTAGTGAGGACTTAACACTAGGGGGTACCAGATCTAGGATATTTGCTCCCCTAGTGAGGGTATAGACTTGCAGCTCCAGGGCATCTTAGTTTACAGTGTCAAGAAATCTTTTGAGTCTGCATGTTAGTTAAAATCATTCATGAGTATGCTATTGGGTGGATGGTGAGTGATTCTAGTAATTTCAGGTATGGGTTTCCTGGTTCATAGTGGAGGACCTGTATCTAGCAAGAATATGGTAATGGATTTTTCCCATGGTTAGTTGGACATGGTGGAGCTCAAGCATATCATATTGGTTGATCAGCCTTGAGGTGGACTTATCCTTTATGCAGATAGGTATACTTCCCCCTTTAGCTTTTCATGTTCTTCGTGGCTTTGAACCATGTTTCAGTAACTACACAGACGTCAGTATTCTCCAGGGTGAGGAGCGCTTCCAGGAAGTGCAGTTTCTTGTAGAGGCTCCTAGCATTGAGCAGTAACACCTTTATCTTTTCCTGCATAGCATTTGCTATGTTGGAAGGTTTGTTTGTTTGGCAATGCATAAAAAAGATACTGTAGGGGTGGATAATGTTTCCTTGCAAAGCAGCATGGCTTATCAACCATGTCCTTCGAGGCTGACAAGTATTGTATCCTTTTGATTCTAGTGTGGCAGCTAAGGATAAATGGAAGCTTTGTTGTATGGATATGGATAGTAAGATGCAAGCAGTTAAAATGTTTTAGTCTCTTTGTTAACCAGAGGAGAAGTTGTGAGTAGCAATTAATAAGGAGCTGAAGGACTTTATCTGGGAGGGGAAGACATCAAGAGTCAAGTGGGATAAATTGATTCTTCCAGTAGAACAGGGCAGATTGGGATTACCCAATTTGAAGGAGTATTTCAGTGCTACACAGTTAAGACTCCTATACATAGCACACGCAGAAAACTATAATTCAAAGTGGAAAGGGATGATGATGAAACAGGGAGGAAGCTCAAGAAACAAGGAGAGATTTGGATTTTTGATGCAGGCCTTTAAAGAGAATAACAATAATCATACAGAAAATTATATCCATAAAGTAGCAGAAAGTATTATAAGAACTAAACCAACATGGGAATAGAAAAAGCAGATTCTGCCAATAGGGATGATTGCAGTTAGGGATACAAACAATAGACAAGAGGGGAATTGGAGATTGAGAATTGCTGAAGGAAAACCAAGGTATTGGGAGTAAATAACTAGGAGAGGGAAAGATGAATGAGAATGAATGGGTGTAGAATTTATTTGACTGGGCAGGTTAGAGATTGCCCTCCTATCAGGAATGATTGATATCAGATAAAGAAGAAAAAGAATAGGGGGCCCTAAACAAAAGACCAGCACTGGTAGAGTTTTTAATAGAATCTAGAACAGAAACTGCCATTAGAAAAGGAATAATTAGTAGAGCATATAAAATATTACATGATAACTATAAGAATCAATCAGAGGAGGTTAGAAAGGATTGGGAAGAGAGACTGGATATGCAATTCACAAAGAAACAATGGAAAGATATATGCAAATGTTTCCACAAATATTTTTATACCCCAGGTAGACTCCAGAAAACTGGCAACTTGGTCTGACGAGTGAGATGATTTTTCTGAGCTGATACAGCATCGGAATTACCTAGACAAGGTAAGGCCTTGCTGGGTCTAATAATGGTGGCTGTCAAAAAACCAATTACTAGAAAATAGAAATCAAAATCTAAACCAACTATACTGGAAGTAAGGAATATAGTAACAGAGATAAAACAACTGGAACTGAGATCTTCAGAAAAGGGTAAGACCAAACTACATAGGAAAAAATAGGAATCGTGGGAGCAATACATACAAGAGAAGAATGAGGTTTGAAAGGCTAAAGAACTTAAATGAGCTGTGTAATGTTTGAGTGAAAAAGATTGTGATGTATAATGTTTGCAACTGGGAGTGTGTCAGTATGGTTTGTGATGTAAAATGCTTGCAACTTGGATTGTTTCGGTGTGGTTTGTTTTTGTTTATGTAAATGTATGATTGCCTATGTAATAAATGATGGTTTAATAAAGACTTTTTTTGTTTAAAAAAGGCAGGAATTGAATAACGTATGCAATATTGCTTAGGTTATATGATATATAGCAATGTATGTGAAGTGTTTGAAAAAAAAAGTGTTGGACCCCTTTGGAATGAAACCAGTAACTAAGCCAATTGTTAAAGTCTATCATTTTCTGTTGGTATTGTGGTATCATCCTTGGAGGTGGTAGAAGGCTGCTCAATGCTAGGTTCATAGCTGCCTGTGACACATATTCTGAGAGCTCAATCATGTTTGCCTTCATATAGTCCAAGGAGGTACGTCTCAGGTCATTCATGCTCTCATGGATTTTGACTGAGTCATATTGGTACAAAAACCGGCACAGAGAAACAACTGACACCAAGAACACTCTCTGTATGCTGGGAAAACAAGGAAGTCACTCGAGTGATGAAAGACAATTTATTCCACGATGTGATAAAAACTCCACAGCATTAGCAGCATGTACAAGTAAAAAATATATATTCCACAGTAACACAATACCTTCTCATCCTAGGCTCTTTCAGGTAGCACTGTTCAGATGTGTAAGCACTGACGGTGGAAATGGAGACCCACCAAAATTTCAGCCCCCTCCTAAGCCTGTGATGATTGACAAGAGCAAGATTGAGGCATCTCACAGAAGTTCTGAAGTAGTCCGGATGGACGAAAGCGCTTGACTGTGAATATTGTGTTACTGTGGAATATATATTTTTTACTTGTACATGCTGCTAATGCTGTGGAGTTATTATCACATCGTGGAATAAATTGTCTTTCATCACTCGAGTGACTTCCTTGTTTTTCCAGCATACAGAGTGTTCTTGGTGTGAGTCATATTGGTACTTAAGGGTAAGTGACCTGAGTGCATGTGTGATCTGACAAATCCTGGACCTTGACAGGCAACTAACTATAACCTTCTACTTATCCAGCCTGGTAAGAGGGACATCAGTGTGTCTCACAATGGGGTCTTCTATGACCAGAATATTGGATCATGGAGTGGTTTGCCTTATGGGCTTAGTAGTTGAGGCACAATGAGATGTGGCTTTATGTGTCATAATGGGAATTGTCTTATCTGTGTACATCCAGAGTTTCTGAGGACTGCACCTGAGAAGCCTTTGAGGTTTGGATGAGTTACATGTGAGCACCTCCACATATGTGGGTCTATGTATGGGGTCCTTTGTGGGTTTGATGAGTGATGTGTGTGAGTCACTGACATGTTTGTTGTCTTTTGTGTCTGTATGAGAGAGTCCAGCCTCCAGTGTCAATGTCGAACTACATCTCACACATACTGTATTAGTCTGTTCAAGAATTAACATAATAAGACAATTACTACATTTCCACAGAATGCTCATGTCCACCAAGTTGGTTGCAGAGATAGCAGAAAAGTGACCATCCATGGTTGCAGGTCCTAATGTATACTTGGAAGGAATAGGAGTGGATGGTGTTTGTAACCAGATTAGGGGAAATGTGCTTACATGGTGTAATCTGCAGCTAACCTAACCATTGGCATGTTTCACCTCTGAAACAAACTTCCACTATATGCCAAGGTAAACCGAGATGATTGGATGGGTAGCCTCAAATTCTCCCAAGCCTATCAAGTGCTGCCTTCTTTAAGACTTGTACTGGTCTGTAAATTGATTGTCTGTTGGACTTTTATGAACTTTTGAATGTATAATCCCTTTGTACTCCATTCTGTTGTAATCAGCTCCAGAGTTGCCACATCTTGAAATACAGTGATGATCCTTGAGATGTAGCTAATTCACATAGTGGCTGGTGAAACATTTTATCACTGACTATTAATGACAATATGACATAAACTATGTATGTGTGGACTTGCAGTGATCTAAGGTGTTTCTACACCTGTGCTGCTTATACAAGAGTTATACAGAGTTCAGAGTATGATATTATTGATGATTTGTGCCATGGGGGATTATGAATTATAATAAGAGATCTGTGATATCCTACAGTCAGGCTCATTTATCCAATGTTTCCGCTTGGGGTATTTATTTATTTATTTTAGTGTTGTAATTCTGCATTGTAGTTGTGGAAAAAACAGACTATGACTGTGATTCAGCAGCTTTTATCTCCATGTTCAAGCATGTTTTGGGCAGGTTTAGTCAATGTAATCTAGGTTTCCAGTTCAGAAACCAGTATAGTGCCATTGCAATATGAAGAATGGTGGTGTCTATATCACATCATAGAAAACACTATTCAGTGAACACCTATTCATCAACTGCAAAACAGCGAATGCTGCTTTCATCGAACTGATGCATCATCAAAAATTTTCCCAGGGTAAATAGTTAGCTGTCCAACATGCTGAACAATACACACAGCACAGTATATCAACCCACCAATGTGTGGGGGGGGGGGCTGCACCTCCTACACCACCCTATTTATATATACCAACTCCAAGATTGCACTATAGTGGGGAAAAGGGCAATTTCCAAATGTTGGACAGTTATCTGTTTGCCCTGGTAAATATGTTCACTGATGTGAATGTTCAATAAAAAGGTGTTTCTGTTTTGGGGTTGATGAATTAGTGTTCCCTAAATAGTGTTTTCAATGATGTGATATAGACCCAAGAATGAGGTCCTTAGCACTACACTGGTCGCACCATCAATGGCTGTATGTAAATGCATCGGTCCAGTGGTGCAGCTTATACCATTTGGCCTGGAACTTTTCACTGGGAATGGAATAGTTATGTTAAGCAATTCAAATAATAGATCTACCTCACTATTTTGGGACGGAAGTGAAAAAAATTGTACGCCATCTTTAGAGGCATAAAGTTTTTCAGTCCTGTGGCATGATTGGGACTGTTAGCCCACAGGAGATAAGTATTGCAAAGCTGTGTGTGTGTGTGTGTGTGTGTGTGTGTGTGTGTGTGTGTGTGTGTGTGTGTGTGTGCGCGCATCCATGTAAGGCCACAATTGTAGCTGTCTGGATGACTATGTGCAGTATGTGTCTACGTTTGTAGGGGGAACACTAGAACAGGTACCTGTAACAGAGTCGTGTTCACTTCTGAGACATGATAATGTAAACCTGAAATGTTTTTTCTTTTTCCATAATAAATTTTTATTGAAATATATTTTCCAAAAACATTACAAAAATACAATAAACATCGCACACATAATACACTCTAACTACTACAAACCATTTATACAATATCTACATGAAATGCTTCCTGTATTTAATATATTCCTAAAATCAGTATCATGCTAATATAATATTGAAGACCTTTTCCCATATTTTCGGGTTATTAATATTTTTGTTAGTTTTGAAATGTTTTTTCTTATCTGACTGCCTAGAATATTCCTCCAGAGAGATCTACATCTTAGCCAGTTCATTCAGTCACCATAACATAACTACTCACGCTGTAGTCCAGACATGCATTGCTTGGGTCTTCTTGCAAAGTATTTGCCATCTAAAATGATCATTCTCTTCCCTGATTCCAGTTCATAATGATGTTTTATTTAACCAAAAAAAATTTAAATAAAAAATCATAAAACTGTGTACACCTGTAGGCACAAGTGTTATATGGTGGTTACCAGCATACCAGCTGAGAGGAATTTTTTGCATCCTTGCAGAATTTTAGTATTAATTTAAATGTTTTATGTTATTAAAATAAAGAGTAAAGAAAAAAAAGTATAATATCACAATACATCATATTATACATGGGTCTTTTTAGTATATGTATTTACTGTTGCAGCAATTTACATTTGTTTAACTATATAGATAACAAGATATGTATTAATTTAAGTGGTAAGATTTGAAAGAGAAGCTAACTTTTTTTTAAAATGGCTCGCAAGGGCAGTTAGCTTAGTTCTAATCTATGAACCTTTATTACACTTAAATGTCAAGGATAAATATTCTTTTTGATCATGTAACCTATGGACTACAAGCTTAAGGAACAAGCTGCGTGATAGCTAAGATGCTGTATGACTTTGGTAATCTACTAATAAAGAATTTTTGAATATTTTCTAGTTTGATTGCTTTTCATGGTGACCAGTAAATGCTGAGCAGTATTGTCTAAGATGCATAACCAAAAAATAAGAATTAAAACTATCCATCTCATATGAAATTTTTTTACTATTTGGACAAAAGTATCATTACATAGTTAGCAATTTAACATCGTATTCATATCGGGTGACTGCAAAAAGCATCATTTTCAAACTTTATATGCCATTTTTTTTTTTTTTTTGCAGAGGGTGACTGTAACGGATCGATTGCTTTTTAATATTATTTTTGGATGCAGTGAGTGGTACAATGTTTTATACAAATAAAAGCAACATAATTAATTTCTAACAGTCGTGTTAACCATATATATGTAATCCTGTAAGGTTTTCATAGTCTTCTTAGTGAAACAGTCAAACACCAAACCTAGAAATAATCCTCATACCTCAATAACAAATAAGTTAAACAGTGACTTCATAATCTGTCTTTTTTTCTGAGATGACAGTATTTTGCTGAAGTGCTGCGTTGGTGGTGCAGCGGTAGCATTGTCGCCTTAGAGTTAGAAATTGCCCGTTCAATTCTCAGTTAGAGCGTCTTCTGTGTGGCAACATGCGTGAATGGGCGTTCCTTCATTGAAGGTTGTGCGTTAGGCCCGGCAAGTCAGTACGTAAAAATCTACTGCCAATCATTAGCGGACGGGAGTTCCGCTGTGGCGACCCCTAATCGGGAAAAGCCAAAAGAAGCAAGCAGCATTTTGCAGAACCTTTTGAATATTTAAGTACAGCATTTAACACTGTAAGTATTATTGTCAAACCAATTTAATCACCTCTGATCACCTTCAGAAATGAGTAGACAATTTTCACAATTTTAATAGATATTTTTAAATAATGGGCAGAAAAGAAACACTGGTACACTTTCATTATAAAGTACAAAATAATGCTGTCAATCCAAAACGCTTGTGTAGTTTCAAATCACTTAAATAAAACATTATACTCTAGCAGTGTGAATGGATAAAGATACAGGAGCTACAAAACACTTAAAAAAGAACAAACATCAGGTGTCAGATATTGCAGAAACTTGGGTATGTTTCTCAGCATCCACTGTAAATCTCAACAGACTGCAAACTAACACAGCCTTCTTCTTCTTTCGGCTTTTTCCCGGTTAGGGGTCACCACAGCAGATCACCTTTCCGCTCATGATTGGAAAACTAACACAATACTTCAATTTATTTTCCAGTGGACTGCTCTCCCACAGAGACTGATTTCACTTTCCCCAGCTCCTTTCAAGATGCATTTTACCAATATTTACAAGCGCAAAGGGCATTCTTTAATAAAAGGGCATTCTGGTAAGTTAAGATGATCCAAATGATATAGCAGAAGAGGAACACGCTCTTGCCTTCATATTTCATGCTACCTACAACCAGAAGATGATTTATTTTAATTAATGATGTCTAGTATTTTGCATTGTTTTAACAATTGCAGTACCTCATCCACTTTTGGCATAAGACAGTCATTCCCCATTCATTTTCATGTGGCTACTGAGTTTATATAAAAGGCAAAGACTAGATATTACAGTAATCTCTCAGTTAACTCAAGCAACTGGCACTCTCAAGCAACCAGCAAAGAAATATTGAAGAAATACAGTACAATTTTCATGTGTTGCACTTTCTGTTTTCTCCCCACAGAAACATACCTTACGTTTTTAGAGTTTTAGAGTTTTCAAAAGGTAGATCAGAATAAATTCCCTCTCTCCGCAACCTGAAAACATGTCAAACCAAAAAAATAGTATTGGGTGCAGTTTTAGTCAGGTCTGTTTTTAATAGTAACTCTCAAGCAACCAGAAACTACAGTTATCTGGCATCTACCAATCCCCATGGGTGCGGTTAACTGAGAGGTTACTGTATCACCTTTAGGAAGCAGCACATCTGGAGATGCCCAGATACTTTTAGATCTGTGGACAATTCCAAGTTTCAGCATCTCCTGCACTTCCTCTCCTTATTTTCCTTCACTTATCGAGGCGTTCTACAGTGCTTGGCTTATTGGTTTCTAAGTATTGGTGTCCAGGTGGTGTATTATTGCATGCAAACATCAAAATTCGGCAATGAAACAAATCCTTACGCTCTTAAATGACTTTCACTTGTATGGGTGACATCGGCTCAGACAGGACAATGTCATCCAGTAAACATGTTTTTCGTTATCCTTCTCTGGATTTCTACATATGCTAAGTGGCTCTGCTTATGAGGTTTAAATGTGTTTACATGGTGTACTTTACAATTCTGCCTCTTGTTTTGCAATTCTGATATTTAATTAATATCATTTACTATTTTTACAATAGAAAATAGTCCTTCCCAAATAACATGCAGCTTGTTTTGATAGACAGAATGGGAATCATCATCTTCTGTGTAATTCTGAGTGTTTGTGTGTGTGTTTGTGGATTCACTGTATATCCTCAAAATACTGAAATATCGAAATTCAGTATTTCGAGGCTATAAAGTCAAAACCTGAAAATAACGAAAACTTAGAAGTGTGAAATTCAAAATCTCACACACCAGAGATTTTGAATTAGCGCTTCTACTCCACACGCACACACACACACACACACACACACACACACACACACACACACACACACACACACAGACACCTTCCTCCCCACACACAAACACGAGTTCTCTACCACATAAAAGCAGGGGGGCAAACCTCCCTGCGCCCCCCTTGTGGGGGCTATGCCCCCTACACCCCCTACTTAAATATTCTATCTCTGAGGTCGCATTACATACAAACACATACAAAACACGACCACACAAGCTACATTCTCCTCGCACACACACATCACAGCAACAAAGCACACACCACAGCCCCTACCCAAAACCCTTAACAAATAAACACTTACCTGAATCCACAACCACAGCGAAACACTGAAAGCACTAATTCAAAATCTCTGGTGTGCGAGGTTTTGAATTTCACGCTTCTGAGGTTTTGTTGTTTTCAGGATTCCACTTTATGGGCTTGAAATACTGAATTTCAATATTTCAGTATTTTGAGCTTCCAAAGTGAATCCGTGTGTTTGTA
Source organism: Protopterus annectens (assembly GCF_019279795.1). Lineage (NCBI taxonomy): Eukaryota > Metazoa > Chordata > Ceratodontiformes > Protopteridae > Protopterus > Protopterus annectens. The sequence goes on along the minus strand of NC_056726.1, from coordinate 366,653,223 downwards.
TATGTGTCTGTCTCTCTGTCTGTCTGTCAGTCTGTGCACTGCAATCATACTAAACTCTGTGCTGCACCCTTGTCCTAGTTATATAACTTTGTTAAACCTTTTTTTCTAGACTAAATTTCAACAAATTTCAACATGAGAGTCACTTTCACCATCCTACTCATCCACGACACCCATGCTGATGGACAATAGAGGTACGACTGCTGAATCCTATACAAATGCACTTTATAAGCACTTACACGAGTGCATGGATCATGCAATCCCTAACAGAACCAAGATGCTATCTTCCAAAAAAAGGAAGCCAATCTGGGTGGTCCCCTGCCATAAACAAACTCTACAAGAGAAGAAAGAAACTGTTGCAAAAAAAGAGTAAAATCCCATGACTGGAAGAACTCCATGGTCAGCCTCAGTAAGAAGCTGAGATCCCTCATAAAATCCTCCAAAGCTAGTTACGAAAACAAAATTGCCACTGATTCTAAAGACAACCACAAAGCATTCTATAGCTATGTCAAGAATCTCAATGGCAACACTCAGATCTGCTCTGAGTTACAGCACAATGGCACTAAATATACAGACCCAAATGATATTGCCAACATCCTGGCAGATAGGTTCAGTGCTATGCCTCTCTCATCCCCTATAGGGCCCATCTCTATACCGGAAGAATGCAAAGTTCCTGTAATCACGGCTGCACAGGTAAAAAACACACTCTCCAAAGCCACGAACACAGCATCCATGGGACTTGACAACATCCCAGGCTGCTTTCTACATGAACTACAGAATGAACTGGCACCCCACCTAAGTACCATGTTCAATCATAGCCTCACCTTATGCTTTCTGCCCAGTGAATGGTGCACAGCAACAGTTATCCCACTCCACAAAGGGGGAGCCACCATGGACCCTGGAAACTACTGCCCCATCAGCCTGACAAGCCTGGTCTGCAAGGCTATGGAATGTATCATCATGGAACTTATAAACAATGACATTGGTAATCTCCAAACTCTGGAACCTACCCAGTTCGGGTTTGTAAAAGGCAGCTCATGTCTCCTAAACCTGATAGACTTCTTTGAAATGGTCACCAAAGCCGTAGATGAGGGTAAGGTGGTTCACACAGCCTATCTAGATCTCGCCAAGGCTTTTGACACCATCCCCCACTCTGGAATTATAGATAAACTCACTAAACTAGGTATAAATCCCTATGTCACAAGATGGGTTGCCAACTGGCTCACTGACAGAACCCACACTGTGAAAGTAGCAGACTCTAGATCCAACTTCAGACCAGTGACAATTGGAGTACCACAGGGTTCAGTCCTGGGTCCTCTGCTGTTTGGTATCTACTTCTCTAAAGTGCAGGCTAACACAGAAGGTCTTTGGCTAACAAAGTTCACAGATGGCTGTAAACTAGGAGCCATAATCAAAACTCCTAATGATGTGGATATCCTACAAAAGGGCCTCACTGAGACAGATGCCTGGTGTCAAATCCATGGCCTCAAGCTCAATGCCAAAAAGTACATTGTCATCCCTTTTGGTAAAAACTCTGTACCCATGAACTACCACATAGGCAATAGTCTGCTTAACACCACAATTGTGATAAGAAACCTTGGGACACAGGTGGACAGTAGTCTCTCCTTTGATAATCACATTCCCACAGTAGTCAGGAAATCCTTCTACGTGGCACACCTCATCACAAAAGGTTTCTCATCCAGAAAAAAATTGGTCATTGTTCCCCTCTACTTATCACTCATTCGACCCATTATAAAGTACAATGCCCCTTTTGTTATGTACCTCACAAGACATCTACAACAACTGGAAAGGCCGCAGAAATACCTCACAAAGAGGATTACCAGCTTCAAACAGATGCCCTACGCAGATCGTCTCAAAAAACTCCAGCTTTACTCTGTCGCATATTGCCTACTCAGAGGCGATCTCTGCCTAACATACAAAACTATGTCAGACCCAGAGCTGCTGGACATGCCCCACTTAAAGAAATCCCAATCCCTCTGAGCTACGTGCTCTAGGGACCTAAACCTTGTCACCACAATAAACAGAACATGCTGGAGGGATAGATTCTTGTCCCAGAGACTTCCCATACTCTGGAACAAACTACCTATCTATATCAAACAAAGCTCCTCATTAGCACTCTTCAAGAAAAATCTTGATGACTGGATGAGAGATAGGAAATTTACCCCGGGGATCACTTCTGTGGCTCTGCTTGACATGGGCACAGGGAAATAATTTTCTTGGGTGGTAAAAGCCAGGGTACCGTTTGGCTAGGCTTATATAGGCCCTAGGGCCAATAGCCTAGTACCTACCTATGAACCTATGAACCTATAAAATAAATAACTTAAATAAATAAATTAAGTTCCTCAGTCAATTTACATACACTATTCCCAGACCTGACCCAGCAGCAACAGCTTTAGTTGATCCCACTGCTGCAAAGCTCTTAGCTAATTCTAATCCTACTCTTTCTGATAAAGATGGGAAGATTATTGATAGGTGTTGGAAAAGTGCACACTTCTGCAACTTTGATTTTCAGAATTTTGAATTGTCAGGTTCTTATGTTAAAGTTTGTTCTGATATTTGTGAATGTATGAGGAATGTATGTCCATGGTTTCTTCTTGTGAGGAAAAATGTGCTTTAAATAACTTAGTTTCCTCTATTGCACGACTCACTACTTTTTATTTACAGCATGTGTGCTTGACTCCGTTGATACTTCTTCCAGGGCTATGGCCACTGGTGCTGTTTTGAGGACTTTTGCGTGTCTTCTTTCTCAAAACCTCCTGGGTGATGTTAAAAATGAGACTTTAAATTCTCCATTGGATAGAGATTTAGTATATGGTCCCTCTGCTGCACAGGTGATCAAAAATATGATGAATGAGGTAAGCTGATCCAGGGATTATCTTAATTTCTTTCAGCCTCCTTTTCCAAATTTTCCAAGGGAGTTAATATCATGCCATCTAGTTTTAAGAAGAAATGACAAGGGGGGGGGGGGTTCCAGAAAGTAGTCTCAAAACTCCCAAAACCAAGGACAGTCCAACAAGTCTGAATGACTATTCAAGAAATGTTGTGACCCCCTCCTACCCTGGCCCCATTCTTTCTCCCAAAAAGTTTGAATCCCCATTTTTCGCTTTGGCAAAAGATTGTTTCAGAGAAATGGGCTCTGAAAATCAATCATCAAAATTACAGATGACAGTGGGAAGAAATTCTTCTTTTCTAGGGGGTCATTCCTCATCCTCCAGATCAGTCTTTTGTTTCCACCAGTTCTTCATCACAAGCTGTCCCAAGGAGTGATGGAACTAATTCCTCCTTTCCTTGTGGGGAAGGGTTTTTATTCAAGAATGTTGCTAGTGCCAAAGAAAGAAAATACTTGGAGACCAGTTCTGGATCTTTCTTTCCTAAACCTTTTTGAGATAGTGCTCATATTCAAAATGATGTCACTTCACAGCCCGTTACCTCTTCCTCCTCTTTCAAGTTTCCTGGCAATACTAGACTTAAAAGATGCATATGATCACATCTCTATTCATCCAGACTTCAGACATTTCCTAAGATTTTGTGTGTCTGGATCACATTATCATTCTCTCTCTTACCCTTTGGACTATCCACTGCACCCAGAATGTTCACAGAGTGTCTAGCTCCACTTATAGCTCATTGCAGGGTACATGGTATCCACATGTTTCATATTTAGATGACTTGCTTATCTTTGCAGAGTCTTTTCAAAGTGTCAGGAATCACTTTCTTGAGTGAAAGATCTCTTACACAAGCTGGGATTCCAATAGAACATTCAGAAGTCTTTCTTAATGACTCCACATAGGATTGTGTTCCTGGGATATCAACTAGACACCTCAGTTCAAAGAGCTTTTCTTCCACAGGAAAAACATTAGATCTCTGCCTAAGTATATTTCTAAGGTTTTTCACTCAAACTTTGGTCACTGCATAGGAATACTTCAGGATTTTGGGTCTCATGGCATCTATAATTTTCATGGTGCCCCTGACAAGACTCCACATAAGAAACACACAGTGGTATCTGAAATCTCTTTGATCCCAGAATCCACACCCTTTATCTCTCACATCCCAGTGCTGGGGTTTGTCAGAAGATAAATCATTTGGTGGAATCAACAGATATCCTTAAATCCAGGTCCCCATTCTTCCTCCCTGCTCCAAAGCAGTCAATCACTGCAGACTTGTCAGACTTTGCTTGGGGAAGCAGTTTCAGGAGGGATAAAGTTGCAGGGGGTGTGGGACAGTAAGAACAGATGCAAACCCATAACTATCAAAGCGGTGCTTCTCCTGATCAAGGTAATCAACTTTCTGAGCCATCTTTGGTCCCTGGGACCTCTTCAAGTGATTGCAGACAATACCATAGTCATGTTGTACAACAACAGGCAAGGGAGAATCAGGTCATACCCCTTTTGCAGACTAGCCATGTTAGCTTGGCATATAGCTTCACAACACAATCTCACTCTACAGGCATCCTGCATTCCATCAGAGCAAAATTGTGTGGCAGACAAGATGTGCAGTAGAGAAGACCCTTATGAATGGAAACTAGATTGGAAGGTCTTCCAAAATTTGATCAATCTCTGAGGAGTTCCTCAAGTAGACCTCTTTGCCTCCTTTCTGAACAATCAACTGTCAAAATTCTGCTCCTGGATTTCATGCAAGAAGGCCTGGAAGACATGCCATTTTGTTTCCTTTGGCAGGAATTTCCTGTATGCTTTTCTACCCTTTCTACTAATATCCAGGGTACTTCTGAACATTCTGAAGTAATGAACCAAGATCATTTTGGTGACTCCCTTCTGACCCCGGCAACCACAAACGTTGTTCTCCCTTCTTTTGGAAATGGCCAGGGGCAATTACCACAAGCTTCCTCACAGACTGGCTCTACTCACACAAGAACAGGGGTGTTTGATGCACTCCAACATCAACCTTCAGTTGACTGCCCGTATGATAGTCTTGATTCCTTTTAGGAATCTATTTACTGAAGAGATGCAGCAGGTGCTAACTGAAGCATGAAAGCAAATGGAAAAGGATTTCTAGTTGGTGGCAACAAAATAATTGGCACCCTTTCAGATCTAGTTGTTTTCTAGTTTTACAGTATTTGTATGACTTGTTTTCCTGTGGCCTTTCTTATTCCTCTGTCAAGGTTCATTTATTGGCCATTTCAGCATGCCTGCCCATGGATTCTCCCCTTTCAATGCAGTCCAATATCAAAATGTTCCTGAAAGGAATTTTGCACAAGAGGCCCCCAAGGAAACCAGTGTCCCTTCCTTGAGATAGTATTAGAAAAGCTAACACTTGCACTATTTGAAAGAGCTAATCTTACTGACTCAAGGTTCATAGCATAGAAAACAGGTTTACTGATTGCTTTGACCTCTGCAGGAAGGGTGTCAGGGCTGACTCACCATAAGAGCTTGCAACTCAATCTCAGTTTTCATAAGGGCAGTGTTTCTTTGAGAACAATTGTTCATTTCTTGTAAAGGTAAGAAGAAAGGACAACTTTTGTCAAGACAGGCATTTCCAAATCATTGTATAAGGCTATTACTTTTGTTATACTTGCCACAACAAAACTATTCCAGTCAGGGTCAAGACCCATTATACCAGGGTCTTGACTTCATCTATGGCTTTTTGGAATGGGTTGGATTCTAGAAGTGTTCTAGAAGCTGCTACCTGGTCCTCTGTACATACTTTTACAAAGCACTATAAGCTTGATCCCAGTCCAGATCAAGTTTTGCTAGAGCCATTCTCCAGGGGCTACTGGACTCTTCTTCTGTTTCCCAAATATAGTTAGCAAAGATAATCTACCCTTATAGCTAAGGCTACTGCAACATTCATCAATATGGTGAACATAGTACAGTTGTGTAAGTAAAACATATCATAAAAGTAGATGTTCGAATGATCATTGCTGCAGTACTCACCCCCTCCCTCCATACCTTTTGTTTTTTGGTGTGTTTTTTTAGGAAAGAGTGTGGACATTAATTTTATTTTTTGTTGTTCCTAGCATTGTCCTTTGAGAGCTCAACCTTGCTCTGTCTGCTGGCAGGAGAGCTCTAAGGGGCTTTGTGCCGACACTTGTCTTTTGATCGGCTCAGCTTGGGCTGCCTGGCGGTTTGGGATCATGGAGGGTGCCATGGAGCTTTGGGGGCTGGCCGGCTGTTGTGTCCTTGGTAGGATGTAGCCCGTATAGCTAGGGATATTGCAGCAGTGATCATTTGAACATCTACTGTTATGGTATATTTTACACAACTGTACTTTTTTCTACCAGCAAGATAAATTAAATATTTTTTTTTTGGAAACCAACAGTGTCCTTTCCATCAATATCATGTTATATGTTAAGTGAGGATGTTGTGATATACATTATTACTATTATTTGTTAATTACAAGTTATCCTTTGTATCTGGGTTTTACCAAGGCAGCATTAAAAAAAACAGCTGTTTATCATACTTTTCTTTGATGCATGGTAGATAGACCTTTATTATAGCTGTAATTGTGATTTACATGCTGTGGCCTCCGAACTGACTTTGCAAGACAGAATAAATTGGTAGTTATCTATGTAGGTGCATAAGATGTTGCAAACTTTTACTTAAACCTGTTTCAAATTTGTGTGGAAGTAGTGCTTTGAAAGGCACTAGTTAGTTCACTGTATAGGAGGAGCATATCATGCCAACTGTTTTGTGTTAAGGATGTTGCTGTGTACATAAGTACTTCCTATACATGCCTCTGTTAAAGTGCCTGTTTGCATTTTAAGAAAACACCATAATTCATTATTATTGTGTTTCATTTATACATCATTATTATGACTTGTTTTAATGAAAATGTGTCATCATCCTATGTGTATTAGAAGTATGAAACAAAATGAAATAAAGAAAAATAATTTGCTAAGATATGGAGTAAGGAGATTTCCCTGTAGGCTTGGAGTGATGCTGATTAGATGATGGAAGTCATCACTAAGTGCAGTCTTGGGTATTGACTAGTACCTTGATGGTATTACATTGGGTTGAAACAGCTAGGCTTAAAATGATCTCCGGGTCGATAGCCTAGTAATCTCCTATGATCATACGATCCTATGATCCTATGGATTAATGTTCCAGAATTGTTGCAGAATGAGGAGTGCTACAGTCCTGAGGTGTCATCTATGACTATCAAAAGGGTGGTATTAGTCTAAGGTGTCATCTGTGACTATCAAAAGGGTGGTATTAGTCTAAGGTGTCATCTGTGACTATCAAAAGGGTGGTATTAGTCTAACACCAGCTTGAATATTGCCTCACAGGTGAGGTGGAATCCTTAAAATTGATCTAGACTCATTACAATGATCTGCAAAATAAATCTGCCGATTCATCCCTTTGGCACCCCAGAGAGATAGCATAACTGCTACGTCCTATGTAAAGCTCACTGATTTCTGATGTAAGAATATTCTGACCTCATGGATTGTTCTTACTCAAAGGTTTACAACACAAAGCCTTCTCTCACATGCTACTTGTAATCCCAGTTCAATGGAGCCTTCTCAGAAGGGCATGGAGTAAACTTCATTGTAGTGACCACAGTTTCACCATCTTATGCCATAAATTAAGTTTACTTGCATACCAAGCTTCCTACTCTGAACTCAAACATCTTTCTGAAAGAGCCAGATGTAAATATTTCATACAGTCAGCAGTCATCTAATCACCCATTACTTCATAACCCTGTAACAGTGTAGCTGTTCAAAACTGGACTTCAGTGTCTATGGTCTCTAGTTTTTATGGTGCTTGAACCAACTGCTAACATAATTTTGAAAGAGCATACTGTTACATTCTCTTAGGAAGGTATAGATATAAAATAGTCCACAAAAGCCAACTATGTATAAGGCAGTCGACCAACCACACAGCAAGGAGTGCATAAAATATTTATTTTATAATATAGATTAAAATGGTAAGCGCTTTCACTAGTAAGCTTATTCAGACCAACAAAAGATATAAAATCATTTTGACATGGGATAAATTTTGTCTATCTAGCTGGGAGAAAGTCTTCCAAGTCATATGACATTGCATATATACCAACCTACATGGGATAAAAAGATGTGGTTTAACACACCTACATTGCCCCTGCATACCTCAGCAAAGCAAATTCTCAGTATAAAGTGTCCTATGGTGTTCTACCCGTTTGTCCTTACTGCCACTTCTACTGTTTCTACTCACCCACCATCAATTTCTCCTTACAACAAAATTCCAGCTCATACTCACTACCTTCTACATCTACCTCAACTTCGCTACAACTTTATCTGTCAACTAACAAATATACATACTACTCACATCTTCCTCACCTTCTCTCTACTTATTACTTGTATTTCCAATGTAAATTTTGTGTAGTGACATTTTAAACCTCACTGTGTATTCCAGTTTGACATGCATCAATATGTAATTACTGTAGCTTTTACTGATTGTAGATTTTCTCCACTATAGCAGTCCTTCAGTTGTATGTCCATATTCTACTTTAAGTTTTACATTTTTCTCTATTGCATAAAGCTGTAATTGGAGGTTTTCTCCTAGGGCCTCTACTGGAATTGGGGTTACAACAGCCCAGCTGGACTACCCCAGTCAACAAAAGCAATAAAATAAAATATATAAATTACCTAGGCTATCTCCAAAACTCTTTCCCTGATTACTATAACCACTGTTCAAACCTGTCAATGTGTATATTATTTTCTTTTTTTACTTTTACAATGATTACAGTGATTTGGATCTGATTCAAAACTTTTATTTCAAATTTTATAATGTAAACAGTGATTGCCATTTGCTAAACAAAACAACAAACAGTCTCACACTGAAAACTGACTTAGCATGAGCAACAGTAAACTTCTCTGCCCTTGAAACTCACATTCATTGAAAATGCATATGGACCGTGATGGACTAGGTGTACCTTGGGTCCCAGGCTATTTTCAAACCTTGCCCCCCCCCCCCCTCAGATTTTTAGGACTATGCATGCCCACCAATTATGGCTACATTTTTAACTACATCCTTTTACAACATCAGTGTAAAAAAAATTAATAATAGTAATAATAATCAAAGTCACATATTTCAAATTTGTTTCACGCAAACACACAGTAGTCAAAGTATTCTAAATTAATTCTCACAGACACAAACACACATATGCATACTAGTCCTACAAAGCCAAATTAAAGGCCGTTTAAAAATGATCAGAAGATAAGACCTAAGTTACTTTAATCCACAGAGAGCCCTCATCCACAGCCCCACCAGCAGGTATAACCATTTTGTTGGCTGTGTGTACCAGTTACTTGTACAAAAAAATAAATTACATGTATTTTATAGGTAGTTTTGGAAGGACTAAATGAAATTGTTTAAAGAGGGTTTAAATAGAAGAGTATTAATGAGAACATAAGAAATATTAGCCGTCTGATAACATATGCTAAAAAGTATGTACAATCTCTGCAAAAGTAACATTTATTTGAATAAGTTCACATTGATGAGAAATATTACTAATGCAGAGCATTCTGCTAGCAAATAACTTTCCATTTCAGTGATTCATCAACAAATGCAGGCCTGCAACTTTACATTTCAGTGATTCATCAACAAATGCAGGCCTGCTGCCTTTGAAGAAAAAATGTTTATGCTACATTAAAAATGTGGTGTGCTGATGATATTGCCATAACATTTCCTGAACTAGATCAGCTATGCAATAGGGGATGACTGGCAAACAATGGTGACAGGTTCATAGTTACTAAACATGCAGTCCTGGATACCATTAAGAAGCCTAATCCAAATTCTCATTTCTCCAAAGCATTGTCTTGTTAAGTGACTTGCACGATGTCACAAAGTAGGTAAATGAAGTTGGAAAGATTTAAGCCCTGCACCTTTGCCATATGAAGCAGTTCATTCACACAAGTTAAAGCTTTAGTCTTCTGAGGACCTGACAGAATAGCAGTTTTTAGCTAAATACTAAAATCTTTTACAATCCAGTCTTGTAGAGAAGTCTGTATGATAGTAATATGTATCAATGACTACATAATACATGCTGAAGATCAGACAGGAACACTCCAAATAATGCAGACTATTTCAAATGACAAACATTAACCCATTTGCTATTGTGGGAGGCTGTAAAGAAGGTACTGCAAAAATACATTACTAAAATGCAACATGGTTAGACTACATTACACAAACTAGGACAGTTGGGGTTTGGCATTCTGGTTAAGGTATTTACCTGAAAGACACAAGCTACAGGGTTTGAGTCTCACTTTTCATTACTGTCTGGTTACTGGCTAACTATGTCAACTGTTTGCCTAGTAATTATCTATAATGAATTTATTCATTATAGAGTGCAACGTTTAGTGCAAAGAATAAAGCAAAGAAATTAAAAACAATATAAATAAATGCTGCAGCAGCTTTTGTTCAACAATCCCCAAGTCATACAAACATCAGAAACATTACTGCACACAACATGCTATTTTTTGGAAGGGAACATGTTTGCAGGACACCTGCATCTCATTTTTTACTTACCTATGACTTTTTTATCATCAAGAATAGCTATATAATCTGGCATTGCTCAGTACAGGTCTGACCTGTTTAAACAGTTAATAATGCTTTATTGTTGCAACATGCACCTCCAGAGCCAGATTGTGGACAAATTTCACCCAATGCAAGGTAATGAATCAGGACCCTGTCAGCCATACCCATCTCCCATAACTTAGCTGTCTCTCCATAGTTACCATAAATACTATTCAAACCTGTCAGTGTACATACAATTTTTTTCTTTACTTTAACAATTATCACAGAGATTTGGATTTCATTTAAAACTTGTATTTCAAATTTTACAGAAAAACACTAACAGCTATTTTATAAACAAAACAAAAGACTCTCACATTGGAAACAGACAGCATGAAGTCCTAATTTAGTGAAAATGCATACGGCAGCCCATTAGATTACATGATACATGCTTGCATTCATATTCAAATATCATATAGTGAAGTGCTTATTATTGTCTATGTGTAGGGTGCAGGAATTCAAAAGACAAATGTGTAACACATTTGCTAACAGCCTGGGATAGCCCACTAGACACATTTTCCCCTTTGCAAGAGCAGCCTATGAGTACTGCTTGATGAATTAATCGGCAGAGTCACATAGAAGAAAAATGAAGGCTGAAGGAATCAAAACCTTTACTACAAGAAGCAGCTCTTTAACATAGCCTTACTCATCTGCATTAAGTGCTAGACAAACTGCTGTAGTCCAAATACATTGCATCTCACACTTTTGTGCCTTCAAAATCAAACTAAGTTAAAATGTATTCATAATTAATATTAATATTAAACTCATAGACTTCACTCTGTCCAATTTATTCACAGCTAAATAATAAACACACTGTCAACATTCAGCAGAACAAGAAAACCAAGGATCACATCCAAAGAACATGGCTTGTATGTTGATGTTCCTGTTTACTACAATCAATGTCCTTCCTTTACACCACAAGTACTCTTATTCATAGGTAGTTACTAGGTTTGCAGTCCAGGGAATCATTGAGAAGCATAGCCCAAATATCCAGTTGCCCGATAGTATTATTTAGTTAAGTAACTTGCTCAAGAATAGGACATAAATATGAAGAAAAATCAGAGATGCTGTGCAAAACTGGAGACAAATAAGAGCAGACAGCTTTAAAAAAAACTTAAAAATTTAACAGCGTAGTAGGTTTTGCATCAACATATATTTTATGACCGACAAAACTATGAAAGCCTGCGCTTAACATTTGACAGACTGTAATCCTCAGTGATTTATTAAAAAAAAAAAAAAAAAAGCTAAAGGAGGCCTGGCAGCTGGTGGAGGCTCTTGCTTCCCATAGTTAAAATTCCAGGTTTGACTCTGAGCAGGTCATTTAACTAAACTGTGTCCACTAAGTAGGTTATTACACATACGCATGCACCTAATGACATACTTGATTGCTGCATCACAAAACACAAAGTTGTTTCCAACACAAGCCCTCATCAAATCTCCTGCAGTTCTTTCCACAAGACCTGATCTTTCAGTTTAAATCTCCCATGTCAAAGAAATCTCCTAAGAGGTGTTAATGTCCTCTGCCTGTGCATTGTACATGCTTGCACTAAGGTGTACATGTCTGGTGTTTTGTTTAAAGGAACATAGGGTTTTTTTTGTAAAGCAGACCTTTTTTATTATTTTTAAAGCCAGTCTGAACCCCCCCCCCCAGCCAGCTCCAGGCCCTAGGCATCTGCCTATGACACTTTGTGCTGGATCCAGCTCTGCTGCTAAGTGGCACTCATGCATCATCCTACTGAAGATAACACATGAAAAAGCTTTACTTCTTACCTGCCATAATCATCTTCTGGATACCGCACTTCCATAATCCTATCCACAAGTGCATGGGTCAGGTCCTACCTTATGAACAGAGTGAAAATCCAATGCATATGTCTCCTTACATTTTGAAGTTTCTAAGGGGGCTCTCTGACACTGCTTCCTGTCCCATAAGCACAACTGTAGTGTCTTTGAATCTTCTGCAGAAAGCAGAAAAGTGAGCAGTGAAAGGATATGTCACTTAATAGAGATTTTTTAGGAGAGCCAACATACCATACATACTGTCACTGTCTTCCCATATAACAACAGATGTAATTTGTTCCAGTTACCAAAAATTTATTTTTAGCTCCTTTATCAAAATATTAATGTTTGATTTATTCAGTTTGCTATTGCCTAGAGAGAGAGAAAAGGTTTTATTTCTAGATAGTTAACATAACATGAGTGCTACTGAAAATCCCATAAGTAACTGTGCAACAATGTTGCTGAGCAATCCAAGGGCAAGAGTTCTGATCCAAAATAATATATATATTAACCCAAATATGGATGAGAACTACTTCAGAAGACCTTAAAGTAAACAATGAATTTCACTAGGATTTATGTAATTAACATATCATCATCATCTGCAATATCCTAATCTTTTTTAAAACAGATTTTATCTTCACTAATCTGATTAAATTTACTAGGCCTTCCCATGTCTGAGTCCATATTTGAGAAGTTTTTTTTGAGATGATGCTTCAAAAATTCTAGAAGTAGTTATTAACATACTGCATTTTGTTTTCCCTTGAATATATACTATTATGTTATTTATACCTATTTGTTCTAGTGTAGGCATTTCATATTAATGTTATGTACATATTAAAACTGTTATAAAGTTGCCATGCTTTGCATTAAGGGTTATTCTATCTTATCTTAAAGTACTTTCTTTTTTCTCCACATTACTTTGTTTTTCCTGTAAAAGGTGACAAAGTTCTTAGCTGACTCTAGGGTGTAGAGGTTTTGCCCTTACTGTACCCAACAGACTGGAATTCCAGTATAGGCCCAAGTATTGAAGGAGCCAGCCTGAGAAGGAAGGATATGAGTAACCTGTGCCAGATTGCCTATCACAGGAAGGAGTTAGTGAAAGAGGAGTGTCAGGTGGCAGATGGCTGGGTTTATTGCAGCTCTAGAGCACAAAGACTTGGGGAGGCTGGATGTTAGCCTGTAAGGACTGCTCATCACACTAGCTAGGGTGCATAGGCTTGTGAATTCATGCAATTGCATAAGTCTTTGCAGAACAGGCATCGCATTGCACTTGTTGAGCAGTGGGAAGGGGGTGCAGGAATGTATAAAAAATTGCCCATCCCTGCAGGAGTGATGGCTGTAGACTCATTGGCTGTTATCTCCATCTATAAGAGGTGTGTCACTCATCTGATTAGGATAAAACAGATGAACATTCATGGGTTCAGTTCAAGCAGCTTTATTACACACAAACACATCAGGAATGAAGCTTTGTAGCTTAAACTTAAACTTATAAACAGACTGACTGCCATATGCATACATGTCAACACTCTGGCTGTTCTCTCAAAATGGCACTACTGCCTGTACGTGCTCACTATTTATATGCACATGCCTACATCTGGAAATGCTTCTTAAAGGTACATATACGTGCCCTGATCTACATCCTCCCTCTTTGAGAAATAGCTCATACATGAAATGACAGTATTCAATTACATGCGATTAACAGAAATGATCTTTTGATGTGCAATTATACAAAACTAATTATTTGATATGCAATCATACAAAATTAGACATATATAAAACAATCATATCCAGGTTGCTGTATATTTTACACTAGGTCTAGAAATACAACCTGATCATGTAACATAAAAGTCAGAATTGGATCTAGCAATGGGGACCGTCTTCAAGGGTTGGGAGGGTGGCCTAATGGTTAAGGTGTTTGCCTTACAAACACAAGGTGCAGGGTTTGAGTCTCACAAGAGATAATTGGCTAGCCTTAAAACAGCTCGCAAGGGCAGTTAGCTTAGTACTAATCTATGAACCTATGAATTTTCAACTTTGGGACATCACCAGGAACAGGAATGGATGCTGAGACATGTTCTTTTGTACGAACATTGTCAGGGTTGCTCTGAGATCTAGAGTCTGTATCACAGGTATGATGCTGCAATATAGTTTCTGATACAGGAAGAAGATTTCTGCAGTTTCTCCTGTACTCTATACCCTCAGATTCCATTAGGGAGGATCTCGGCTCAGTACATATACCTCTCACTTGACCAATTTGATCAAAGCCTTTCACCTTTTGCATCCTCACTGTCTCTCCTACTTTTAACAGACGAAGATATCTGCTCATTTTATCATAGATGGTCTTCTGAGAAGAATGCTTTTTAAAAAGTTGGGCTTTGATTGCTCGTTGTTTTTAGCATTAGGCACCAACAAACTAGAACTGATAGGCAAGGTTGTTCTGGTTTGCCTAGATGGAAGTCTCTGAGCAGGGGAGCCAAGTAGATTGCCACAGGGTATATTTCTGAGATTGAGTAAATTCAAGGAGATATCAGTATTGTCATGCTTTGGCCTCACTAATATTTGCTTTGCACTCTGTACTGCACGTTCAGCAAGGCCGTTTGACTGTGGGTATTCAGGACTACTAGTAACATGGATAAAGTCCCACTCTTTTGCAAATCTCTGAAACAATTGACTAGTAAACTGAGAAATGTTGTCAGAAATAACTTTGTGTGGACTACCACAGACTGAGAAATCACATTTCATCTTAGTAATAACAGCACTGGACAAGTAGCAAATCAATCTCAAACCAGTTTGAATAAGAGTCTACCAACACTAAGTAATGCTGACTGTTCCAGTCAAAATTTCAGTTGCTACTATTGACTAAGGTAGTGGAATTTGGCTTAGCTGACTGACTCTTTTTGCAAATGTGGCTTAGTACTGTTGCACACTGAACAAGAAGAAAGCACTTTATCAATGTCTTGTGAAAGAGAAGGCCAAAATACTAGTCCTCTCACCCTTCTTTTGGTAGAATAGGAACATGGGTGGCCACAATGCAAATTCGGAATGTATTCACTTTGCAAGAAAGTAGGAACAATAACTTTAGGACCTTTGAAAACGATACCATCTTCCATCTCATCTCATTTCTGTATGAAAAATAAGGTTGTACTTCTGGTGGTACACAAGATTGCTTTGCCGGACATCTTACATTGATGAAGTGGTTGAGTTTTTGCAAAATTGGATTAGTCTTTGTATGATCTCTCAGCTCATCAAGTCTTGTGGTAGAAATATTACGTATTTCCATGACATCAAAAATCGAAATTCTCTGCATCAAGCTGTTCTGTAGTATCTCTGGGTGATCTGGATAAGGTATCAGCCAGATAAAGAAATTTGCGTTTCGTATAGACCATTTTGAAATTACACTTTTGTAATCTGAACATCATTCTTTGTAGTCTTGCTGAAGCTGAATACATAGGCTTCTTTAAAACAGTGACTAGAGGTTGATGATCAGTTTCAATATGGATAGCTCAGCCATAAATATAATCAGGGAACTTTGAACATGCGTACACAATTGCCAAAAGTTCCTTCTCAATTTGAGCATACTGCATCTCAGTTTGGGTAAGAGTTCTAGATGAATGGGCAACAGGTCTGCCTTCTTGAAGATTAACTGCATCAAGACCAAACTTTGAAGCATCACAGGAAAGAGCTACTGGTTGTGGACATCATAGTATCTTAATGTAGGAAGGTTGGCAATTTGCTGTTTGAGGTTATCAAATTCTCTCCAGTGCTGTTCTAACCATGATCATGCAACATTTTTGTGTGTTAGCTCTCTTAAATGCGCTGATAACTCACTAAAGTCAGGGATAAATTTGTCCAAATAGTTAACCATGCCAAGAAAATGCTGTAAGGCTTGGACATTGTCTGTAGCTGGCATCTCAAGAATGGCTGCTTGTTTAGAAGAATCTGATCATAAGCCTGTACTGGTAAATAAATGATCTACATAAGTAACTTCTGGTAGTCTGAATTTATATTTCAGAGGATTGAGCTTTAAATTCACTTCACGTTCTCTGTCCAGAACTTTCCTGAGGTTTCTGTTATGCTCTGCTTCACCATTACTTCCAACCAGTAAATCATCAACTATTATGGCACACAGGTAGCCTGAAAACATTTGCTCCATTGCACACCAAATGACTTCACTGGCAGAATTTATTCCAAAAGGCATCCTGAGGAATCTGTATCTACCACATGGGGTACCGAATGTAGTCAGTAGTGAAGATTTGTGATCAAACATTACTTGCCAAAATGAGATCTTTGCATCTAAGACAGAAAAAACTGCCATTTGGCATGAGAGCCACAATCTCCTTAATTGTGCGCATAGGATGATGGGGTCTCTTTAATGCCTTGTTCAGGTCTCTTGGGTCAATGCATATTCTAATTTCATCTGAATTTTTCTTATGAGCAGCTACCCTGGAAGACGCCCACTCAGCTGGTTCTGTGACTGGACAAATCACACCTTGCTGCACTATTTTGTCTAACTGAACCTTAAATTTGTCCTGCATAACTATTGGAACAATCCTTGTTGGTCTAACCACTGGATTGACCTCTGGTTCTACTTTTGTGGAGTACACAACTGGAAATTTGCCTAGCTTGTTGTTGAAAACATCAGCATACTCTGAGAAAATAGCATCAGTAAAGCTGGAACTGGGACATGTGCTTATATTTTGTACTTCTTTGGTAAAATAAAGCTGTTTTATTCTTAAACTATCTCTGAAACGTAATAATGACTGCACAGGTCATTGAACTACATAAAATTGCAAGCTATAGCTATTCCCAGCCGAATAGCATGAAAGCACAACTGAGACTTCAGTTTGAATCTCTTTGCCTTCATAAGCAGCAAGCTTTGCTCAATTAAGCAAATTAAGTTGCTCACCAGCCCTCACTTTAGCAAATGTTTTTGCTGATATCACATCACACTTTGAACCAGTGTCTACTTTGAGCTCTGTGGGTTTACCATTGATCAGGACAGTACATAGCACTTCGTTCTTTGCCAGCAAATCTAGTGCACTAACCTTTTCACCAATCACTGATACACCATCTACACAGAAAGTAGGGTTGCACTCTTTATATGATCAACTTGCTTTTTTGAGTGACCTTTCTTAATAACTGAATGAGGCTTGCTTGGTTTACAAAACTTGAAAATGGTTCCATTTTTTACACTTGTGGCATTGCTGACCAAATGCTAAGCACTTCTCTCTTTTAGTCTCATGGTTGGCTCTACAATTACAACAGTTAATAATAAGACTTGACTTGGGGTTTGCTGACTCACTCGTATACTGTACTGAGCATGCCCTCTTTACTGAGCTAATCTTGGAACTTGTTAGAAAGCTACAAGGTTTCCCAGCCAGACCCTCATGGGTTGCTACTGCCATGTGCTTAGGCCTGTTTCTGCCTACCATGTGTTGCATGCTGTCTATGTCTGGTCTAGAGGCTGTTGAAACCATGCTCTTATCACTTGAAAGCATATGTGTGTGCTTTTCTATGAGCTCATAGATTTAACAAATTTCTGTGGCTTTGCTCAATGTTAAAACACTGTCACAAAGCAAAATCTTTCTCACTGCAGCACTATTAACACCCCACACAAGCTTGTCCTTTATTAACTCATCTTTCAAGTCACCAAATATGCACATTTTAGCTTTATTTCTCAAGTCAGTGATATAAGCTGCAAGTGTTTCGCCTGGTTTTTGGTCTCTTGTATAAAATAAGTGCCTCTGTAATTTAACATTTGTCTGGGGGTTGCACATTTCTCTAAATTTACATTTTAAGCACTCAGGGTCCTCCCTTGTTCCCACCAGTACCACAATATGATGATTTTCCCTCTCTTCTGCATATACTTCTGGTGCATACACAAATGAACGCTCTCTTTCAATAACTTATGACCCAGCTAAGTTAAGAAAAATGAATGCCCTCATATATGCATCTTTGTCAGAAAAAGCTGCTTGTATAAAAATATTGTATTCCTGCTCAAATACTCTCCAATTCTCTGCTATGTTATGATCAAACACAAGTGGACTTGGTCTGCGAAATGCCTCTGCCATATCAACACACAGCAGTGAAGGTGCTTGAAATTATGTACAAACATATGCATATATAAATATATGCCAGGACTTTTATGCCAGTACCTGTAATTATGCCCAATAGCACAAAAATCTCTTTGAAATAAATGCACTTTGCCAAATAAGTCTCTGTAGCACAAGAACACTTTAAAATCACTGTACTTTATGAAACCACTCCTTATCAGTGTAAGAAATACGTCAAAATGACTGTACTTTGTGAATAAACTGTGTACAGTGGAAAAAGCCCATTGTAAAAAACACTTTGAGGTGAATGCACTTTGCAAATAAACTGTGCACAACACAAGAACCCTTCAAAATGGCTGTACTTTGTGAAATAACTCTGCACAGTGTAAGAAACACTTTGAAATAGCAACACTGTGAATAAATGCACACAGCACAAGAAACTTTTCAAAATGTCTGTACTTTGCACCTTGCAATATAACTGTACTTTGCTCACAATGTCATCATCATCATCATCAGCCCCCTTTTTCCCATTTTTTTCTTCATGGGGTCGGGTATTGTGTTAACTGTCGCCAACTCTTTCAATTCAATGCTACACTCCTGCCTTCTTAAACACTCATGCCTGACTGTTACAGATCTTCTTTCAGACAATCCATCCAAATCTTTGCTGGATGTCGTCGCTTCCTCTTACATTCTTCCTGTTTATCCCAAATCTTCCTCACCAGATTGTCTTCTGCTTTTCTACACATGTGCCCAAACCACTGTAATCTGTTCTTTTGGATCTTTTCTGCAATTGGAGCTACTTTGGCTTTTGCTCTTATGTCCTTATTTCTTCATCTGTCCCACAGTGTGCATCCTACTACCTTTCTCAGGCACTTCATTCCCATCACCTCTAGCT
Source organism: Protopterus annectens (assembly GCF_019279795.1). Lineage (NCBI taxonomy): Eukaryota > Metazoa > Chordata > Ceratodontiformes > Protopteridae > Protopterus > Protopterus annectens. The sequence goes on along the minus strand of NC_056726.1, from coordinate 366,633,976 downwards.
TCTTCAACTGTTCTGCCTTTACTGCCCAGGTCTCTGTACCATACGGTAGTACTGGTCACACCACTGTCTTGTACACCTTACTTTTCAGCTTCTTTGGCATTCTTCTGTCATAGACTACACCTGATAGTCTATGCCGGTTGGCTGCAGCTCCTCTGATTCTAGCTTTGACCTCTTCATTCAGACTACCCTTCTCCTCAACCACCCCTCCCAGATACTTCAAGCTGTTTACCTGTTCCACTATCTTCCCTTCTATCTCTACTCTCAGCTTCTTTTTAATTCCCCAGTTTGCTGTCATTACCATCATCTTATTTGTGCTTAGTTTCATCCCATGTGCCTTCAGATTTGCATTCCATTCTCCTATCCTTTGCTAAAGTTCTAGCTCAGAGTCTGCCTGTACTGCCACATCGTCTGCATACAGCAGCTTTGTTGATCTATCCCCTTCAACCTGTTTGCTAATGTAGTCCATCACCACTATGAACAGCAGTGGGCTCAGAGCTGAACCCTGGTGTACACCCACTCCCAGTGGGAACCCCTCTGTGAGTCCTAACACTGTTCATACTTGAGTCACTGGGTCCTTGTACATAGCCTGCACTAATTCTACCAATGTTTCTGGGACTTCAAACCAATGCAGCACTGTCCAGATAAGCTTTCTTAGGACCTTGTCATATGCTTTCTCCAAGTCTAGGAATGCCCAGTTGGACTCTCTCTTCATCTCTAGCCTCTGCTAAAGTATCTGTCTCAGTGCAAACATCGGGTCAGTTGTGCTGCATCCTGATCTGAATCTGAACTGCTCATCTCCCATCTTGCATTCTATTACTCTGCATATCCATTTATCCATCACCCTCTCCAGAACTTTCATGCAATGTGGTAGGAGTTTGATGCCTCTGTACTGCCCACAGTTGTGGATGTCCCCTTTGTTCTTGTACACTTGCATGAGTATGCGTATTACCTAGTCATCTAGGATACGCTTTTCTCGCCACACTGCTATTAGTACCCTCAGAAGCCATTTGTCCCCTATCTCACCCAGCATCTTTATTACATCTGATTTGACCTCATCTGAGCCTGCTGCTTTCCCTGATTTTGTTTTCCTTAGTGCTATTCTTACTTATTCTAGGGTGTGCTCCTCTTCTTCTCTCATTATAGACTGTTTCTGGGTTAGTACAGCTTCTGTGGAGTTTTCTTCATTCAGAAGCTGCTGGAAATACTACTTCCATCTGCGTTTGATGTCCTGTGGACTGGTGAGCAGGTTGTTGCTGGCATCCCTTATGAAGGGTGTCTATCTTCTTTATCTTTCTGTCTTTACCATGCAAACTGATATAGTTTCTTTGTGCCACTTACTGAGTCACTTTCCAGAAGTTGATAGAGTGCCTCCAATGCCCTATTCTTTGCTATTGCAACTTCTTTCTTAGCCAACCAGTAGTCCCTCCTAGCCTGGTCAGTCTTTTCTATCTCCCACCACAATCAGTCTTTCTTTTGATCACTTCCTGGACTTCTGCATTCCACCACCAGCTTTCCTTATGTACCTTATTTCCATACCTGGGTCGGCCACATATATTTTCTGTAGTCCTAACATATATTGTTTTAGGTGCTGCCACTCTTCTTCAACTCCACCTATTTCCTCCTCTTCTTGGGGAGCTAGAGCTCTGAGTAATTCCTTGAATTGCTGTACTTTCCCTCCAGTCAACTTCCAGGTCTTCAGCCTGGTCTCTGTTGACCTTAGAGCCTTCTCTGACCACTGCTTGCAGCTGATTGTGGCAACTAATGGTTTATACTGTTGGCCAGCTGTTTCACTGGGGATGAATTTGTAATCATGGATTCTACCCCAGTGCCTTTTCCTTACTAGGAGGAAGTCTACCTGAGTTGCATGGTAGCTACTCTTGTATGTGATCTTGTTAATGTCTCTCTTTCTGAACCATGTGTTGGCTACTATCAAGCCATTTGCCTTTAGAATGGCTTCTCCTTTATTCCTGTTGCCCCACCCAGGCAGTCCTCATAGCCTGCTCTGTCTGTCCCAATATGTGAATTCAAGTCACTCATTATCAACACCAATTCATATTGTCCTGCTTTATCTAGTAGGTCCTGTCAACTGCTGTCTGAATGCACTCTTTCCCTCCCTATCACAACCTTGTTGCAGGGCATAGGCTAAGATTCTGAATACTGCCCTATCACTGGAGTCTGACATTAATTCTGATAATATCCCTCACTACCTTCTGAACCCTCTCTCTCACCACACTCCCTACACCATTTCTAGCCTGTCCCCTACCTTAGCAGTGTCTTGATCCCAAAACAAGTGGCTTTGCTGCATTGCCCTCCCCTCTCATCTGTTGGATACACAGGGTGTCCAGCCTCCATATCATTATGTCATCCACTTCCAAGCTGCATCCTGTCAGTGAACCTACATTAAGTGTAGCAATTCTCAGTTCATGTTTAGCAGGTTGGTTGGTTTTACATCCAGGTTTCGCTCAACACAGCTTTCACAGGTAATCCAGGTTGGGCAACTAGACACCGGCTAGAAAGTTTATTGACCCAGGGCTGTTGGGCTTTATGGCAGCACACAGTGGCCAACAGGTTCCCTGGCATGGGTCAGAGTAGGCAAGGTCCTCAACCCACTTATCTCCAGTAACTACCCATGCCCATTTTTGGCAAAATTAGTCAACATGACCAAATTACCTAGAGCCATATTTTACACTGTTGAGTGACTAGCCCTGCCGCGGCACACAGTCTGTGATCCATGTTCTCCTATCTTGAGGATACTGCACACACAGTAGATGCCCAAAGTAGTTGGTCTGTACAATTCTTCCCACTATAGGGCACCATGTAGAGTCTGTGCTGCTGCCCACATTCCATTCATTGGTGAGTTTGAGATGGAAACATTCAGCATATTTTTCGGACATGGAAGATACCCCACAGAGGCACAGGGAGAACATGCAATGGTCAGAGATCAGGATCAAACCTTGTCCCTTGTGCATGGGAGGCAAAGATCTTAACCATTAAGCTATCTGGTCTCCTACTTTGCACCAGAGGTGGCCTGTGCTATTGGACTGCAGGACTGCAGCCCTCCAGCTGTAAAAGAAAAAAGAAAGACCCCAAAAGAATGAAAAAAGAAACTAAAGAAAAAGACAAAAATCGCGGACCTTTGTGCATGTGCACTCAAGGCATTTCTGACATCCAGACTGCTGCTGAACCAGTCCAGAGCATGCACAGAGCTCCGGATTGATTCAGCAGCAGTCCGGATTAGAAACACAGCAGTTAAGAGCATCCCAGAAGCCTATGCAGTAAGTTACAACTGCATAGACTAGAAAGGGATTGGACTGCAATGTCCACAGGCTGGTCTGCTCTGCAGGAAGGAAGACTTCACCACAGGATCGGTAACATCTCACAGGAGCTTAGCACATGGATATGCAGCTATACAGAAAAGCCCCTGGAGTATAGCGCAGAGGATTTGGAGCTAAAGTGGATAGCATATGCCAATGAAAGCAGAGGTATGGTGTGACCCTTGGAGAGATATTCAAACTTTCAAAGGACAGTAGAGTCTTTATTATGTTACATTCCAGTAACCAGTGAGAAGCTAACAGACAAGTCTATTACATACAGTCCTGCTTGTACCGCTATCATAAAGGACTTAGATAACATGGGCAGTATTACCACTTTTCTCATTTTGCACCGATGCCCCATGCCTTGCTGCATTTTTTTTATTTCTCACACGAGCAGCGGGGGTGGGACATCTGTACAGATTCAGGTTTGTGCCAACAGAGTGGACAATACGTGTTGCCCTTCTGGAAAAGTACAGTCCACAAGAAACGGGGGGGGTTTTGTGCTTATTAACCAAGGCAGAGCACTCACCCTGTTTGACCATTTTAAAAAGTCAGCCTGGGAGTATATTAACCTCAATATTTGTTTAATTGCATATTAGCAGAAAATAAGTCAACAGCATAGCAGTAAACAGCAGCATAAAATATCTGCATAACAGTATCAAACCAGTAAAAAGTAACATAAGATATTTGAAATATTACAAAAATAATAGAAGTAGCCTAAATGTATTCAGTGTTACACTGAATTTAAATTTTGCAAAAGATAAAATACACCAAATATACCAATGTCAGGCAAGAATGCTGAAGAGTCTCGTTTGGAAGAATAACTAACTCTTTAAATACTGCTATGATATTGCTACCTTAACCACAAAATTCAGTATTAAAGGGATGTTGAACCCTAGCAGCAGCATGTAATATGCGAACCTCAAACTCTGTCCAGTTACAGATACTATAAAAAAACAATAGTGCATTTCAGCAAGCCAACATTTGGCCAAGGAAGTGCATAGGCTACCCCAACTGATCGTTATCCACATTAAGTATAGTGATCCCCATCCCACCCTGGAAGCACACACATAACCTCTCAAGTATACACCATTGCAAGGAAGGCTCTTGATTTGATTCTTATAAATTCCATGTTCCCTGCTGTTCAACATTCAAAGGATGTGTCAGTGTTTCAATGTTATTTACTTTTTCTTTTTTATCTTATATCCATGTTAAATTGTGCTAAATCACACCATTTTATCAGAACTTTCTATAACTATAAAGTAACATATTTTAACCATGTTGTGAGCTCCATAGTTGAATTTTCTACTAAGTGTTCCACATTTTGCTCATTTTCCACATTATGAGAAGTTATGTATCATATGTAAGAGGTGGACGTTTGAGAGCTCCGACACACATACACAAACAAAACTTGATTCACTACCCGTTTTAGCAGGAAGGTAAAAGTTTAATTCTTAGTATCCAAATAGATTATTAGACTGCCTTACATTTAACATAGTAAACACCAACTTATTCCCTATCACTGATGTTATGTATCCTCTTGTAAACCCCAATATGATCTATAGTGACCAGCTGATTCTGCAGTGTCTGTTAACTCCTACTGTACGTGTGCCTAAATACAGTGGCCAGTCCATGGCCCCTGTCTAATGATTCCTTCTTAGTCTGTAGCCTGTTCTGCAGAAGCTCTAAAGGTATACTATCCTTTGTGTGTAATGAGTGTGTTCTCCATGTGATCAACATTTTTACATTAATGGCACTCATCCGAGAGCCGTGTCACCACCTAGTAAAAGCACCACAAGCCTCTGATACAACAAAGCATAAGTCTTTAGTTCAAGACAGTAGGTAGGAATGGAGTGCAGATGACAGGGAGAGTGATACTAATGAAGAGAAGATCAGTGACAGAAGTTTAGGACAAATGGAAAGCAGAGGACAGGGTAATCTAGGGGGTGAGGCAAAAAAGGACTGTTAAGAGCACATCATTGGTTGGCATCAGTAGATATAGCCTTTCTCTGCCTTGCACCCGGTGAGAACTGAGATAGGTGTCTGCTTCACTATGACCCTGACATGAATTAACTAGGTAATTAGGGAATAAATGAATGAAAAAAAGTATAAATGTGTATTGTGATTAGACTGCACTATGCATTAAGAAGTGATGGATGGAAAAGCAGCACATTAAAATGTTCAGCAAATGTCAAAAACTTTGCAAAATCAAAATACAGTAGGTGCCTTACTTACTGGAACAGCTGTTAAGTCTCAGCTATGAACACACTGGTGATATGCAATGGAGTTATAAAATGACTGCAATGCTCTGGTGTAAAATATATGGAGTAATTCAGAAATAAGCAGGTTTCATACTCTGTTGCACTGAAGTAGCCCATGGAATGCACGTTTGGCTAATCTCAGATCTTTAGTTCCTTCATCTACCTTGTTACTAATTGTCTCTATGAAGAAAATAATACTGCAATAGCTAGATATATTTATTCCTGTAACTGTATAATGATTCATGTAATAAAGTATGATTTTAAATTTATATTCAATATTTTAAATTTTTTACACAACAAGAAATTACAAATTAGGTACAGAAATGATATCTGCAGTTACTAAGCAAAGATAATGGCAAAGTCCAATTTCATCACTAAAATGGAACACTCTGTATTCTGACACTTGTCATGAACCAGAACAAACTCGGAGACAGACAGGAAAAATGTTTTATTAATTTACTGGTATTTGATAAACAGACCTGACCCCATGGGTTCATTTTCATTTCTAACCCTTCAATATGGGATTATCAGGTGATGTACTGAACCATAAATATGGAAATAGTATTTGTGGAGATTAAATTCAGGCTTGTGATATATGGTTCTGTTGCATTCATTACTTGGTTCCCAGTCTATAAGTGTGAAGAAATGGTTTACACTTGTCTGATGTTTGTAAGCAGATTTGACATGATGTGTGCATGTGTGAGTGTGAAATGCTCCAGTTGCTGTATACTGGTGGCTAGAGAGAACACATGGTGGTGGGTAGAGAATACCTCAGGCTTTAACCCTGTACCTTGGTTGCAGTTGGCAAGGGCCTGAATTCCCTACCCACCATTTATAAAAAAATTAGATTTTTGCCTCATATTTGTTCTGTTCTGTTCCTCTTAAAATCTGTGGTTTCTGTATTTTTGTTACTTTACGCAGTCAGTTGTACAGTGGTGCACTGGTAGCATTGTTGCCTGACAACTACATGTTTGCTGGTTTGATTCTTGGCTGGGGTGCTTTCTGTGTGGAGTCTACATGTTCTCCCATCTTATAAAGGCATATGTCTGGAGTGTTTCAGCCTCTGCTGAAACTTGGCTTTTGTTCCAAATCAGACTTTCCTGGTTAACAAAGGTTAAATAAATAAAAATAACAGGCATTTGAATTTCAGACTTCATATTCTTCAGAAAGTACATGGTAACACAAAAACTTTTATTCCAGCAATTTTCTAAGTCTATAACATGGGTATTTGAAATGTGTCCCTATTTTTGGGACTGTATTTCCCCATTATTGGCTTTGTCCAGGTTTTTTGTGCTAAGGTTGAGAACTATGGTGAGAACTGAATTCACTGAATATGTTTTGGGGCTGTATTCCCCCATTATTGGCTTTGTTCAGGTGGTTTGCTCTAATAGGTTGACAGCTATGGTGAGAACTGAATTCACTAAATGGTAGCCATTTAAGTTTCAGTCTTCCCCTCTTTCACAAAACAAATGATTTGGCGTAGTGGTATGGTGCTATGACTATTTTGCACAGGGTCCTGGGTTCAATACTTGACAGTAAAATGTATGGTGATAATACAGCATTTTACTCTAGCAAGTTTCCAACATTATACAAGTAATGTTTAAAATGTGTCCCTGGTTTTTGGGCTTTTGTCCCCTCCCCCCATAAATTTTGGCTTTTTCCAGATTTCTTGTGCTGCAAAATTCAGATATACAGCTAAGTGTCAAGTAGATTTTACAAGAAGCTGAGAGCTGCAGGGGAACAAAAGTTTTGTGCTACTTATGCTTAGTCAGCTTGCATTGTTAATAGCACAACAGGTAGCGTACTTGCTTTTGATGCAGAAGGCTGTGGGTTCTACTCCCACTGTAAATAAATGCATTGTTGAGACTGTACTTTGTTGTAAAGGGGGTGGATGTTGCAATCCTTTTTGACGAAGATACCTAGTAACTATGAACCTGTTATCAGTTTGCCATCCATTCCCTATTGCAATATTACTAGTTTATCATTTTTTAATGCAACATAGGCAATTTATTCCTTAAGGGCAACAGGCACTTTGTAGATGAAGCAATGAAATACAAAGTTGCTTGCTAGCAGCAACCTCTTCATTAGCTACAAATTTCTTTAATGTGAAATTATTTAGATGACTTTTATTTCTTCAGAGATTGTGTATATTTACTGATACTGGTGGACTGTAGAAGTCTGAGTAGACTTTTATGATGGAAATGTTCTAAATTGAGCAGTTTTGTCATTATTGGTGCATGCATTTTGTTTCATTGTATACTGGAAAAATGTTCTGAAATGGGCAGTTTTGTCATTATTGGTGCATGCATTTTGTTTAATTGTTTCCTGGAAAAATGTTCAAAACAATACATTTAAAATGCCCTCAAACAAAAGTACTGTATTGTACAAGGAATATAATTTAATACAATCAGGAAGGTGTATCAAAGAGCACATGTATGTTTCGTGTGCAAGGGACCTATGATTTGAAAACAGCCCAGAGTTAATCTTTATCTGCCACTGGCAAAATGTATTTTCTTTGAATGCTGTTTCAATGAATGTGAGTTTCAAGGGCAGATAAGTTTTAATGCTAAGTCTGCTTTCATTGTGAGACTGCATTGCTTTGTTTAGCAGATGTCTTAGTGTTTGTGCTGTAAAATGCAAAATAAAACTTTCAAATGAAGTCCAAATCATCGTAGAAGTAAAGCAGTATGCACATTTGTGTTTATGGTAAATGGGGTGAAATAGCCAAGTAATGGTTCATTGGAATGGCTGCAAGGGGGAGGCTCCATTCGACCATGATTTTGTGAGGGGGGGGAAGGGCGGCAAACTCAAAGACAGTCCTGGCTGAACTATACCTCTCAACTGTCCAGATTTTCACAGAATGAATAGATTTTTGCTTCTTATTTTTGGTTTGTGCCTCATAAAATGTGTGGTTTTCTGGCAAATCATTTAGGAATTAAGTCACTAAATAATGACAGACACTGAGTTTCAGACTTCATAACCTTCAGAAAATAGCATGTTAAAGCAAGACCTGTTATATTCTATCAACTGTCTCAGTTTATACAAGAGCAATTTTAGTACTGTTTGTATGTTCCCCCAATATAGGTTCATAGGTTGGTACTAGGCTATCAGCCCTAGGGCCTATACAAGCCTAGCCATAACAATTCCCTGGATATTTCTTCCCACAATATTTATTTCTCTGGACCCCTGTCTAGCAGGATGACTGACATGATCCCCGGGGTGAATTTCCTATCTCCCATCCAATCATCAAAGTTCCTTTTGAAGAGGGCTAGGGTATCGCTCCAGAGTATGGGGAGTCTCTGGGTCAGGAACCTATCCCCCCAGCATGTTTTGTTCATTGTGATGACAAGGTTTAGATCTCTGGAGTGTGTGGCTATGAGGAATTGTGATTTCTTTAAGTGGAGCATGTCCAACAGCTCAGGGTTTGACATAGCCTTGTATGTTAAGCAGAGTTCTCCTCTGAGTAGACGGTATGCCACAGAGTATAGCTGGAGTTTTTTAGATGGTCAGCATATGGCATCTGCTTTAGGCCTGTGATTCTTTTAGTGAGGAATTTCTGTGGCCTTTCCGGCTGTTGCAGATGTCTTGTGAGGTACATACCAAATGGGGCATTATACTCTATAATGGGTCTAATGAGGGATGAGTAAAGTGGGACAATGACCTCCTTTTTTTCTGGATGAAAAGCCCTTAGTGATGAGGTGTGCCACATAGAAGGATTTCCTGACTGTTTTGGTGATGTGGTTATCAAAAGTGAGATCACTGTCCACCTGTGTCCCTAAGTCTCTCATCACACTTTCGATGTTTAGTGTACTGCCACCTATGTGGTAATTCATGAGTACATGTTTTTTTCCAAAGGGGATAACTATACATTTCTTGGCTTGAGCCCATGGCTTGAGCCCATGGCTCTGGCACCAGGCATCTGTTTCTGTAAGGCCCTTTTGTAGAATATCCACATCATTTGAGGACTCAATAATGGCACCCAGTTTGCAGTCATCTGCGAACTTTGTTAGCCAGAGTCCCTTAGTGTTGGCTTGTACTTCAGAGAAGTAGATGCCAAGCAAGAGAGGTCCCAGGACTGAACCCTGAGGTACTCCACTTGTCACTTGTCTGGAGCTGGATTTGGAGTCTGCTACTTTTACAGTCTGGGTTCTGTCAGTAAGCCAGTTGGCAACCCATCGAGTGACGTAGGGATTTATGCCCAGATAGTAAGTTTATCTATGATTACTGAGTGGGGGATGGTGTTGAAGGCATTGGCGAGGTCCAAATAGGCTGTGTGGACTGCCTTACCCTTGTCCACAGCTCTGGAGACTGATTTGAAGAAATCAATCAGGTTCAGGAGACAAGATCGGCCCTTCACAAACCCAAACTGGGTGGGATCCAGTGTTTGAAGGTTGCCAATGTCTTTGTTTATTATAAGTTCCATGATAATGTGTTCCATGCCCTTGCAGATCAGGCTCATCAGACTGATGGGATGGTAGTTCCTGGGATCCAAGGTGGATCCCCCCTTATGGAGTGGGATAACTGTAGCTGTACGCCACACAGTGGGCACAAAGCCTGAGGTAAGGCTATGATTAAACATGACACTTAGGTGAGGTGCCAGTTCATTTTGTAGTTCATGTAGTACACAGCTTGGTATGTCATCTTGTCCCATGGATGCTGTATTCTTAGCTTTGGAGAGTGTGGTTTCTACCTGTGTGGCCATGATTACCGGAATTTGGCAATCTTTTGGTATTGAGATGGGCCCTTTAGGGGGTGAGAGGGGGGTGAAGTTGGCACTAAATTGATCTGCCAGGATATTGGCAATATCCTTGGGATCAGTATATTTAATGCCATTCTGTTGAAGCTCAGAGCAGATCTGAGCATTGCCATTTGGATTCTTGACATAACTATAGAATGCCTTGTGGTTGTCTTTGGAATCTTTGGCAATTTTATTTTCGTAACCAGCTTTTGAGGACTTTATAAGGGATCTCAACTTCTTACTGAGGCTGGTGAGGGAGTGTTTTGCATGCTGGGATTTTCCTCTTTTCTGCAACAGTTTCTTCCTTCTGTTGTGTAGTTTTTTTATAGCAGGGGACCACTAGATTGGCTTCCTTTTTTTGGAGGAGAGCATTTTGGTTCTATTTGGAATGGCACGATTCATGCACGAGTGGATGTGCTCATACAGTGCCTTAGTGTAGGATTCTGCAGTCGAACTTTCAGAACCCGTCTGCATGGGTGTCATGAAGTTTGTCACTTCTGACTTCAGTAGCATGAAGTTGGCTTTGGAGAAGTTTTTTAAGGAGGTTTCCTTACTGGGGGGTGGGGTGGGATGTGGATGTCAAGGGTGATTTGATTATGGTCAGACCTGACCAATAAGGGGGTGACCACTGGTGTGGAGCATTTATCTCCCATGTTGGCAATGACCAGGTCTAGGATATTGGAGCCCCTGGTGAGACAATGGATGAGTTGATCCAGGGTGTTGGAATTTATGAATTCCAAAAACCATTGGGAAAAGGAGTTGGTACCTGAATAGTTTTCCCAGTTAATGGCAGGATAGTTGAAATCACCCAGTGTTAGGGTGTTTGGTTGCATCTTAATATTTTCCAGTATGTTTAGAAAGGTGTAGTGAGAATCTTGGGGCATGGTGGGGGATCTGTATCAAGCTACAATTTGGATTGCAGTCTTACCTAGTGTTAGTTGCACCTGGAGAATTTCAGATGCATTGTGTTGGGCAACTAGCCTGGAGGTGTGACTATCCTTGGTGAATATGGACACTCCTCCACCTTTAGTGTTTCGGTCTTGTTTTTGTGGCTGAAAAGTGTGGTAAGAGTTGTAGCCTGGTATTGGAGGGGTGCTCTCTGGAGCCTTGAACCAAGTCTCAGTTACTGCACAGATATCGATGTTCTCCATATTTCGCCTTGTCCAGATTTCCTGCATTAACAGGTTGAGAGGTACGTGCCAATAAATTGCTTTATAGAATAAGGCATATCCAAACCTCTGAATTGTCCCAGATTTTGGCTCAAAATGTTGCTCTTCCCCTAATAATCCCTCCACAAAATGGCAATTTTGGAAGAAAACGTGGAGGGTTTACAATTAATAAATAATTATAATAATCAGAGTTATAGATTACTTTTATTTCAGAAATGCATGTAGATTCTTTTATTTTGTCAGCTGCTCAAGTTAGCAGTACTAATATTAAAAAAAGTGTCCCTTCTTTGACAGGTTTCTAGCTGTATTGTGTGGCTATTTTATATTTTTGCATCACAATTCTGGTCCATTTTTCATAAAATTTAGTTTTTTTTGGCAAATTAGTGGCAAATCATTAAAGACTGAAGTTAGAAAATAATGACATACATTTGAGTTTCAGATTTCATACCCTTCAGAAAATGCAAGACCTACTATTCTATTATCTTTCTAAGTTTATAAGAGCAATATTTAAAAATTGTCCTTATTTTTGGGCCTTTGTCCCACTTCTATCTATGGCTTTGTCCAGATGTCTTGCTCTGAGGTTGAGAGGTATGACAAATGTGTCAGGGCCATCACAGTCAGCCAGAGATATTTCAAATTGTGACATACTTGTTGCACAACACTCCCCCATGTAGTGACTCTGGATGTGTCTAAGCAAGGCAAAGAGCTGTTATGCAGTGTAAATGTGCAGAGTATCCCCCCATCCAAGGTAGACACAAGTACTACAGTGGCTTTTCATCTGTCCTTGATTTTGCAGACTGTTCTGGTTTCTGTCATATTTTTATACTGTTGATTTATACTTATTATTATTCAGAAAGTGCCTGTTGCTCTGTGTTTAAGTAGCAATGCTTTAATGACCATCAGGTAAGCTTGTCTGAGATTGTAAGATGCAAGTAAGCATTAATAAGCATACTGTTAAAGAACTGCCAACATTGAAAGCCTTAATGTTGTTACCATGCAGAGAATACTAACATTACTAGATAACGTATAATCCTTGGGTATTGAAATACATATGACAGTATTTGTAATAAAGGACAGAATTACATTATTTTAAGAAGCTCATTACATTTGTTGGAGACTTGCAGTCATCTTTGTAGGCTTTACCTGTAAACTAAACAGAATGCCAATCTATCATGTGTGGTCCATTACCTGTGCAGTAATCCTTTAAGCAATGTATCTTGAGCTGTTTTTTTGTTTGCTTTTCATTTTTTACTTTGATCATGTTTTCTCCATGAAACAAATAGCTAGTTGTTCAGGCAGCAGGTCATTTTTGGATAAGAAACATTTTTACAAGTGGGGGTATCACACAGATTGCTACTTTCAACATGTTACTTGGTACTTTAATAAAGCTGAATATAAATTATAATTAGAACTGCATTGCAAGGAGAAGTGGTTTGAGTTGAGTGCTGCTTGTTTTTTTATACTTGATTTTGACTGGCATTCCAGTAATGTATTTAAAAAGTAATTTATTTTTTCATGCCTCACAACCTTTTTATTTCTGCCTAGATATTAAGTAAGCTGTCATGCAGCCAATGCATTGAAATATTTTTTTTCTCTACACTTCATTTTGTCTTGATTGGACTCTCATAATGACAGTTTGGCACCCAGGGCAACGTATATAATTTAAGTTACAGTTTTTGTGATTTTGAGCATAGCTCCTCCCCTTTCTAATTGGCCGCACCCCACCCCATTGATCCCACCCATTCAGCTGTCTCCTGCAGCCCCCCTTTGATTTAAAGTCACCAGCAGCCATTGCTTTGCACACAGCAAACTCTTTGAAATAATTGCACCATAATAAAGCACACACTCTGAAAATACTTTCCACACTCTGAGATATTTCGAACAATTCTAGTTATGCTTTGAATGGCTTTGGTCAATGCAAAATAGTAGTTTGTGCACAAACACAGTCTTTTACTAAAAACATGTAGTCGCCTTGTGTTTTAATCTTAATTTTGCCTATTTTATTGTACTCGTTATGCCCTTTTAATCTCTTATCATGCTCAATATAATTTTCTTGTGCCCATTTTGCTTTAAACATTCTCGTTATGCAAACCAAAGGCAATTCTGAGCCAAATATGAATATCTCTGCTAGTTTTATCAAATAATATGGTTTAAACATTTCATTTAATTAATAATGTGGTTTGTGCCTTTCAATTGCTTAATAATATGTTTTCTGCTTCTTGTTTGATTAATAATGCGTTCTGTACCTTACAAATGCTCCATTTCATTTTCTTGCCAAATAAATCATTTCTGCAGTTTTTGTTACCTTGAGTTCATTTCTGGCCCTTTTTTGTTTGTCTGTGCTCCCTTTCACTCAACCTGCTTAGTCTGCCTTCACCGTCAGCTCTGTACCTCATGGCTTGAAGAAGTTGCTCTCTTAATCCCGGTTCTAACACCATGTCACTCGGCTGGTCAGGATAAAACAGATGAACATTCTTGGCTTTAGTACAAGCAGCTTTATTACACACAAACACATCAGGAATGAAGCTTTGTAACGTAAACTTAAATAAACTTATAAACAGACTGACTACTACATGCATACATGTTAACACTCTGGCTGTATGGCGCTGCTGCCTGCACGTGCTCACTGTTTATATGCATGTGCCTACATCTGGAGATGTTTCTTAAAGGCATATACACATGCTCTGATCTACAAGGAGCAGGGCTTGATAGCAATGAGGAGATGGGGCCATAAATGATTTAAAAATGCTTCATGCTTCTTAACAATTATTAGATGTATCCTCTGACTCGTAGAAGATGAGTTCTTATGTAAATATTTACAGCAGAAAACAGGAAGTCTTCATCTGCCAGCAAACACAGACTAGATGTCTGTTGGGGTCAGAAGGTAGCATTAGCGAAAGAAGAATGACCGTATTTCACAAGTTTTATATTTTTTTATCATGCTACACATGCCTTTTTTACATGTAGCACAAGCACCTGTCTGTTTTCCATCCCATCTTGAACAATCTCCAGTCCTTAATGTGGTCATTAGTGCAGAGTCAAGCAAATAGGCAATCCTTCAGACTACTGAACCGGCCTTCTGAGCAAATATTGTAACTTTACATTAGTGAATGCATGCCTTGAACTGATTATCACATGCCTATTTTGTTAAAAACTTTATCTCATTTTCTCTTAAAGTATGTCTCATAGAATGTTAAAAACTTTTCATTGTTTAATATTGGTAAATTTTTCTTTGATTTTTCGGCTTTTCCAGGTTATGGGTTGCCACAGCAGAACTCCAGTCTGCTAATTATTGGCAGTAGATTTTTATGGTGCCGAGTTGCCAGCCCGACGCCCGACCTTCAGCAAAGGCACACCCATTCACACATGTCTTTAAGAGGCCACTCGACTGTGGGGAGGACATGCAGACTCCACACAGAAGGCACTCCAGCCGTGAATCAAACAGGAGAACCTCTTGCTGTGAGGCAACAACACTATCGCTGTACCACCGTGGCTTCTATTGTTTAGTATTGGTAATATTTTACACAAAAGCTGTAGTTTGCACTTAAGCATTATAGGTTTGTAAGTTATAGGCAAGTACCAGGCTAGCTGCCCTTGCAGGCCATTTTAAGCTTAGGCAATTTCCTTTTTTGTCCTCGAAATATCCTATCCCATTTTCTATAGATTGGCCTTACCCATCCCATGCTGATAATTACATATTACCTCTAATGGCAATAACTAGGATCATACGTGAGATAATTAAAGGGGAGTCATGCATGGGATGAAGAATTTAGGAGCTGCTTCTGTCCATTTGTAGTACAGGGGGCAATGCTTGGGTAAATGTTCTGTTTCCCATCCATAGATCTAGTTTGCTGTTGAATATGGACAGGGATGAACTTTGTTTTATGTGGATGGGGAGTCTGTTACACATCAGCGGTATCTTCTCCAGGATATACCTGTCCATCCAAACTATTCTGCTGAAGATGCAAAAGAGGTTTAGATTCCTAGACCAAGTAGTTCTGATGCTATATGACATGTTGATGTGAAAAAAAAAAATCCATCAGTAATGGGTCATATGATACCTTGTTGAATGTCAGACACAGGTTACCCCTTAGCAGTCTGTAGAATACCATGTATAGTGACAGGGCTTTGAATCAGTCCATGTAGGACATGTTGTTTAAGGCCTTGTATCCTTTCAGTAAGGTATCTCTATGGGCATTCCAGTTGTCTCATGTGTCTGGACAGATACATGCCAAAGGCAGCATTATATTCAATAAGTGGCCTAATGAGCGCTGAGTAAAGGGGGAGAATGACATACCCAGAAATAGACACAATCCCTTTATTTATAAGCTGTGCAATATAGAAGGACTTTCTTACAATAAAAGACACATGTTGGTCAAAACTTAGGTCACTGTCCACATAAGTACCCAATTCCCAAACAACTTAGTCAGCTGTTAGAGGCATATTGTCAATGTGATATTTCCCTGGGGAGATGACTTCTCAAAGGATATAATAATGCATTCTCTGGCATATAGTTTCAGTCCATGATTTTGGCAATTATATATTTGGGACTAACCTTCCTGCAGGATGACTAAATCATTCAGGGATTCAATGTCTGTTCCTAGCTTGCAGTCATCTGCAAACTTAGTTAGCCAGAGTATTTTGATGTTGGCTTTTACTCCAGAAATGTAAATGCTAAACAGGAGAGGTCCCAGCACAAAACTCTGGGAGACTCCACTGTTAACTGGTCTCTTCATGGAGTTAACTTCCCCAATTTTGATTATCTGTATCTTATCTGTGAGCCAGTTGAAAATCCATTGGGTGTCATAGGGGGTTATTCTCAGTTTATTTAGCTTTTCTAATATGCGTGGGGATTTGTGTCAAAAGCTTTGGACAGGTTGTGGTATGAGGTATGTACCATTTTCCCTTCATCCATTGCTTTGGTGACCTTTTCAAAAAAATCCACCAGATTGAGTAAGCATGACCTGCCCTTGGTGAATCCAAACTGAGAAGGGTCCAGTGTTTTGAGGTTCCCTATTCCCCCATTGATTAATTCCATGATGAATCTTTCCATGGCTTTACATATGAGACTGGTCATACTTAAGGGTCTATAACTGCCTGGGTCTGTGGAAGGTCCTCCCTTCTGCAAGGGAGTAACTGTAGCTGTTCTACATTCATTTGGTACAAAACCTGTATAGAGGCTGAGACTGAATGGTGTTGTTAGAGGTATGGCTAGATCATGCATCCAGGGATATTGTCAGGAGCCATCAATGCAGTATCTTTAGCTTTTGACAGCACTTTTAGGACTAGGTCTTGTGTAGTGCCTGGAGGTATGCCAGTTTTAGATATATCTTGAGGTACAGACAGAGGAGCAATATTCCTTATCACTTGAAAGATAAATCCCCAATCTATTTTTATATCATTTATGAACAAAAATATATTTCAGATGTATATATAATGATGTAATTAGGAAGGAACAGCTGCATTTATTTTGCAGGTGGCTGCAGTGGTGCAGTGGTTAGCATTGTCACCTCTCAGCAAGAAGCACCCTGCACCCCCCACACCACCCCTACTTAAATATACCAACTCTGAGATCACGCTACAGTGGGGAAAAGGGAAATCTCCTATTTTCCGCTGCATGCTGAAGCGCAAAACGGGAGATTTCCCATTTCCTGTCAACATCGCAAAAAAAATGAAAACATTACTTACACACAGAGTATACAGGGGTCCTTGCCTCTGTGTGTAAGTAATGTTTTAAGGTAAGTAAAGTGTTATTTTTTAACAATTTACACATTCGAGTTACTGAAAGCTCGAACATATGGTCTCGACCATATACAATTCGAGCTTTCAGTAATTCAAGCATGTAAAGTGCTCCTATATATATATATATATATATATATATATATATATATATATACACATATAGAGAGAGAGAGAGAGATTTTGTGTATGTGTGTGTGTGTGTGTGTGTGTGTGTGTGTGTGTGTGTGTGTGTGTGTGTGTGTGTGTGTGTGTGTAGAAACAGAGAAAAAGACAGAGGACATATATAGAAATATCTGTAAAAAACACATTCATATAAAACTGTGTGCATGTGTGTGTGTTTGTATAGTAGTTGTAGTGTGTGTGTGTATATATATATATATATATATATATATATATATATAGAGAGAGAGAGAGAGAGGGAGAGAAACATGCATGTGTGTGTGTGTGTGTGTGTGTGTGTGTGTGTGTGTGTGTGTGTGTGTGTAGAAAGAAAGTCATCAAGAACATATACAGAAAATATCTGAAAAAAAATAGTGTGCATGTGTGTGTGTGTGTGTGTGTGTGTGTGTGTGTGTGTGTGTGTGTGTGTGTGTGTGTGTTTGTGTTTGCATTTATACATTGGTCTTTGGGAACATAGTCTTGTACTACAATAGCTGAGACAGCTTTATGCAGTCAGTATGATGGAAGACTGATGCATTTTTTATGTGTTATACGGATAGTGGAGGCGGATCATGAGCTGTGTTTCCATAGCAACGCAGTGGCCTTTCTTCTGCTAGTGCACCCCTGTAATGCAGGATAACACAAGTTCTGTGTACGGCCTTGGTCTCATAAAAAGCATTAGAGAGCTCACCAGTGCCATACAGCACATTTTCATATTTATGCCAGACTCAGAGACACATGCTGCATTTTACAAGGGTAGACAGTATACATCCCTCCATCTTACATTTGTAGAATGCCTCTGAATACACAAAGAAATTAAACAAAGCCCATGAACAGCATGGAAAAACAAAGGAATATCAGCAGTCCAAAAGTGACTAAATATGGAATAAAATTTATGTGTCACACACAAGAGTTCAAACTATATGGAAAAGACCAATTAGACAGATAAAGAAAAAACAACATCATGAAAAGAAGCGAATAAATTGAGTAAATATGTAATAAATACTTAATCCAGAGCAACTGTAGCATAAAGCAGAAATGTGGACTGTCTAAAATGTCTGAAAGAATATTTAAAAATACCACAGTCACATATCTTTGGAGGGAAACTTAAAGGGAAAATAATTGTGTGTGATCTGGAGGTATCAAGCCATCCACACACCTGTATTAGCAAGCAAAAGTAAATGGCACATTGGAAGTATGTTAGATAAAGTACAGTTTTGTACCTACCATAAATGTAGATGTTCGAGTGTTCACACTGCTGTAGTCATTACGCTTGGGTTATCCTGCCGTCAGGCAGTCCCGCAGCTGGCCAGAGTTCCAAAGTCTTTGTCCGGCGTCAGTTGCTGTCGCTTCTTCCCTGACGTCAGTGTGCCAGGGGTATATAAGATGCATCCGATGCCATTTTCTTCAGTTTTTCTTGTCCCAGATGTCAGGTGCCCCCAAGTAGGTAGGCAATACATATTGCTGATAAAAATTATACATATAAAATAAAAACAATACCTTCAGTTACAAGCAAATACACCTCAAAGGTTGTATAGAATAGAAAGGTATAGATAAGTCCAGCTAGTTCAGAGGGGGAGGAGGGAGGGTAACCTGGACTGCAGCAGTGTGAACACTCGAACATCTACATTTATGGTAGGTACAAAACTGTACTATGTTCATCGTGTTACACTGCTGCAGTCATTACACTTGGGTAGAATCCCAAAGCTAAGGTTGGGTGGCTGGACTATAAAGAGTTAGGATTGGCTATGAGGCCCTGCAGAACTGCAGTGGCAAATCCTGCTCTGGATTTAGAGTAAAGAGGCAGGTGGTAATGCTTGGTAAAGGTGTGCACTGAACTCCAAGTTGCAGCCTCCAAAATTTCCTTGCTAGGTACTCCTCTGAGAAAGGCTGTTGAAGTGGCTGTTGCCCTGGTGGAATGTGGCCTAATGTTATTTGGGACTGATTTTCCATGCTGTGTGTAGCAGTAACGAATACAGTGTCCTATCCATTTGGATATAGTCTGCTTTGAGATAGCCTTGCCCTGTGATCCTGCAGCATATGCTACAAACAGTTGCTCAGTTTTCCTGAAAGCTTTTGTTTTGTCCAAGTAGAAGCGTAGCTGCCTGTGTATATCCAAAGAATGCAAAAGTTTCTCCCCTTTATTCTGGGGGTTTGGATAAAAAGTTGGCAAATGGATGGTTTGGTTAAAAGCCACACTAGATACCACCTTTGGCATAAAGGTAGGGGTTTGTCCTTAAAGAAACCCTGTCCTGATGAAAAATTATAAAAGGTTCCACTGCCATTAATGCCTGTAGGTCTGAGACTCTTCGTGCTGAAGTTACTGCCAGGAGCAGAGCTGTTTTCCATGATAAAAATTTTAGATCGGCTGTATTGGCTGGCTCAAAAGGTGGCAGGGTTAGTTTTTCCAAAACGAAATTGAGGTCCCAAGTTGGTGTTGGTGCTCTCTGGGGTGGTCTTATGTTTTTAGCCCCTCTGAGGTACTGCTTTAGCAAGGGATGAGAGAATAAAGGAGGATCTGTGTTGTAAAGTGCTGAAATGACAGAGGCGTGTATCTTAATTGATGAGAAGGATAGGCCTCTGTCCAGCATCTCAGTTAAGTATTGTAAAATCTGAGGAATGTTTGGAACAAGAGGGTCAAGGCTTTGAGCCTGGTTCCAGGCGCAGAATCTCTTCCATTTTTCTGAGTAAGATTTCCTGGTGCTACACCTCCTGGCCTCCAAAATGACATCCATAACAGCTTTAGAGAGAGGTGTTGCCTGTTTGACTAATGAATCTGCCATGCAGCCAGGTTTAGGGTTTTGAGCTGACCATGCAGGATCTGATTGTTTTGTTGAGTCAGAAGGTGTGGAATTTGAGGCAAAATCCATGGTGGGCCTTGAGCTAAGTTCCTTAAGATAGGTTACCATTGCTGGCATGGCCAGTCTGGAGCAATCAGGATCATCTGTGTTTTTTCTGGTCTGGCTTTTAGGAGTACCTTTGAAAGAAGAGGCAGTGGCGGAAAGGCATAAACTTTTTGGTTTTTCCAGCCGAACAAAAGAGCATCCACTTTCCATGCTTGTTTGTGATAAGTCCTTGTGCAGAATGTTGGTAGTTGGCAATTCATTGGGGAGGCAAAAAAGATCTATGTCTGGGCATCCCCATTTTTGTGTTACCATGCTGAAGATTTGTGGATTCAGTTTCCATTCGTGAGGGTCCATGATATTTCTGCTTAGTCTGCCAGAGTATTTTTCTTTCCTGGCAGGAATTGCGCTTGCAGGTGAACTTGATACGTTAGAGCTGTGTACCACAAGGTCATGGCTTGCCTGCATAGGGGATAAGAATGAGTGCCCCTTGCTTGTTTATGTACCACATTACTGTGGTGTTGTCTGTCTTTAATAATAATTGTCCTGGATGCAGAAGGTCCTTGAAAGCTGTTAGGGCATTTTGAACAGCCAACATCTCTTTTTGATTGATGTGAAGATGCATCTGGTCTGTGGTCCACTTGCCCCGAATGCATTTTCCTGCCATGTGTGCTCCCCAGGCATAATCTGAAGCATCTGTTGTTAGAGTCTGCCTGCCTGTGCCCACCATCAAAACTCCTGTTGTAGGCAGGGAATCATTGGTATTATTGCTTCTAAACTGTGAGAGTGTTGAGTCCAAACACTTTTTAGGTACCATTGTAATTTCCTCATATGCAGTCTGGCATATGGTATTAGTAGTATGCAGGATGCCATGAATCCCAGGGCCTGCAGAATTTTTCTTGCAGGGAGATGGGACTTTTTTGACAGTAATTGAAAATATTGAGTTAGTTGAACTTGTTTGTCTGGTGTGAGGTAAGCCATCTGGGCCATTGTATTTAAGATAGCACCCAGGAATACAATGTGTTGTGAGGGCACTAGTTTTGACTTATTTTCATTTACTGTGTACCCTAGAGAAATTAACCTTTTTACAAATGCCAGATGTTGTAGAAGAATGTCCTTTGTCTCTGCTTGAATGAGGCAGTCATCCAGGTATGGATATATTGGAATTCCTTTTTGTCTGCAAAATGCAATTACTGGTGCCAGGCACTTTGTGAAGACCCTGGGTGCAGTAGATAAGCCAAAGGGCAGTGCAGAGAATTGATAGTGCATTATACCAGCTTTGAATCTGAGGTATCTTCTGCAATTTTGTCTGATAGGGACATGCAGGTATGCCTCTTTGAGGTCCAGAGTAACAAGCCAAGCCTTCTTGCCCAGCATGGGTAGAAGCTGCTGTAATGTCAACATTTTGAATTTCGGAATATCCAGGTAAGTATTTAGAATTGAAAGGTCCAGTATGGGCCTCCAGGCCTTGTCCTTTCTGGGGACCAGGAAGAGTCTTGAGTAAAATCCTTGTCCTTGTTCTTGTTGTGGTACTTTTGAATAGCTCTCATGTCCATGAGGGCTTAAATTTGTTTTTGTGCCTCTGCCCTTTGATTTTGTGGCAGGTCTGACATTCCTTTTAGCCTTGGTAAAGTATGAAAGTGGAACCTGTAACCTTGAGACACAGTATTCAGAACCCATTTGTTTTGGGTGATTGTTTGCCAGTTTTGAGAAAAAAAGTGCTAGTTTTCCACCTAAGGGGGGCTTCCAAAATGGAAGTGCTTGGCGTACGAAGGGGAAAGTCATTGTGACTGTTTCCTGTAAGGTTGAGACTTGTCCTCACCTCCTTTTGGGGTTGAGGTGCCCCACTGTCATTGTCTGTTTGAGCCTTGGGGTTGAGATCTGCCTCTTGGGCATCTGTATCTGCTTCTCTGTGGCCTGTCTGACACTGGAAAGGACCAATTCTTTGTTGGCCAATTTCTGCTAAAACGAGGTGGCTGCACCTGTAAGAAATCCTTGACTGTTTGCATAGATTTACCTTTATCCTCCATTTCCTTTAACACCTCTTCTGCCTTAACACCAAACAAGGTATCATGCTGTAAAGGAGCATCCAATAATTTTGCCTTAACATGATCAGGTAAACTCTGTTCTTTTAACCAAGCATGTCTTCGAATCACAGAACCTGTAACTGCTGCTCTACAAGAGGCCTCTAAAGAATCAAAACCACATTGCAGAGTATGTTTTCCCACCTGTTCAACTGCGTGAAATAAATCCTGCATTTCCTTACAATCAGGAGCTTCTGAGCTGGCAAGCATTTTCTGTTTTAACTGAGCCATTAAATATTGTTGGTACTTAAGCATGTGAAACTGGCAATTTAAAACTCTTACTGCTAAAGTTGCAGAAGTGTATACTTTCTTCCCCCATCTATCCAAAGCTCTGGAATCTCTGTCAGAGGGTACTGGATTTTTTGCAATGGAAGCCTTAACCCCTTTTGGACCGTGGGAAATAGTTTCTGGATCAGCAGAAGGGTTTTTATAAAGAAACTTGTGAGAGTCAGGGACTCTATAATACCTATCGGGCTTGGCTGGTGCAGAGGGCAAAGAATCAGGAGATAAGCTGGATTCAGAGAACACATCATCCACAATATCTAACACAGGCAGAATAGCCAGGGGCCTGTGCTGAGGCAATAAAAGGAAATCCCTGAGCCTTTTCTTGGATTCTGAGTAATCCTGACTTTACCAATGGAAATGCTCCCTCATGGTATGTAAAGTTTCCCCAAAAGAATAATCCTCAGGAGGCGAGGCTGAAGGGATAGATTCTTCAGCATCAGAGTCCTCATAGGGGGGTAGAGATTATCCCTGGTCTGAAGAGGAATCAGAGGAAATGGAAACCTGATCAGAGGAATCATAGTCTGTATCCTGCCTAGGCCTTTTCTCAGGAGGGGGATGGGAACCCCTGATTAGAGTAATGAGGTCTTCGGCCATTTTGAGCATCTGTTTCTTAAGCATGGAGGACTGCCCAGAAGAATGCTGTACTTGTTTCTTTCTCTTTAATGGTACTTTTGTCTTGGCTGTGGTTTTAATGGTAAGTTGTGAAGGTCTAAAAACACCCTCAGAAGCCGATGCCTGCTCAGCGGCTCTGGACCCATCTGAGGGATTAGTTTCCCTAGGCCCAATACCTTGAGTTTCCAGAGGCCTAGTTGTCTCCACGTGGGAGTCGGAGTCGGCCTGTGGCTCTGAGGTAGCAGGTGTCAGGGGCTGCGAAAGGCCTCACTGAGAACCGGCGAACCGGCAACTGGCCTAGAAGAGGTTTCGTCGTCAGTTTTGGACCTTGGATGCCTGTCTTTATCCTTGTCCTTGCGTTTTTTTCGGTATTGCGGTCATCGGTTGATCCGACGGCATAGTATACTTGAACCTTCAGCCACAGTAGTGCAAAGCAAAATCAAAACATCTTTTTATACTGCGTTTGTTAAATCTAGCACAGAACCGACAACTAGTGACGTCGTGATCAGGGTCTAGGCATGGAATACAGTAAGAGTGGAAGTCCTTATGAGGTATTTGCTTCTCACAAGAAATACAATTATTAACTTTTTCTGACATCGGTCTGAGGCAAGAAAAAGGTTTCCCCAATGGGGTACTTAGCTTTATTGAAGACTTCGGATCTGAAATTCAACTTCGAAAATCTCAGGAGTCGGCCGACCGGCACTTGCGAATTGCTTCTGCTTCGGGCACCGTGCAGCAAGAAAGACTGAATGGCATCAGATGCATCTTATATACCCCTGGTGCACTGACGTCAGTGAAGAAGTGACAGCAACCGACACCGGACCAAAACTTTGGAACTCTGGCCGACTGCAGGACCGCCTGACGGCAGGATAACCCAAGTGTAATGACTGCAGCAGTGTAACACGATGAACATCAATAAGGCTCTGCTGAAATACAGTCTTAAGCACAGGACCCATGAGCAGTATGCAGACACATATGTAATACTAAACCATTTTAATTAGGCACAGCTACTATACAGATTTGTTCTAGAAGACAAAAAACACTACTTGCATAAAATAGGTAGCTGGCAGACATACCTTAATATAAACATGCAGTTCAAGAGATTAAGGCTGGGATCTGTTAACAGGCTCTTTCTTGTAGTGCAGGATTTGATTCCTTCAGTCTTCAGCTACATATTGTGTGGCGGAGTGATCTGAAAATACCCTTTGACAGTTGAGAAATTGGACTAGGTCCCTCAGTAATCTCTTGGACTACATGCCTAGTAATTACCTTTGAACCTTTTAAAATGTTTATACAAGAAACTACTTAAGCACATTAAAAGCTATGACCTGTTATGTGGCACACAACATGGCTTTCACAATGCCTTCAGTACCTTTACTGCCCTGGTAGCGGCTATTGATACCACTTATTGCAACCTGAATGACTGGCTTATTACTGTAGGTCTCTGTTGATATGACAAGGACTTTTGAAATGGTCAACCATACCCTTCTCAACAAACTCAAAAGAGTCATGCTGATTTTGCAGCTATCTAAAAGACAGAACCTTCCAAGCCATAGCAATGCATCATTCTCTACTGCTGGTAAGCTTAATATAGGTGTACCGGAAGAGTCTGTGCTTGGTCCTCTTCTTTTTTCTCTCCTTGTTAATGATCTCCCCTTAGAATTGCCAAATCTTAAATCAGGAATGCATGCAGATAATATGCTGCTCCTACAATCCAGTACTAGCCAGCATGACCTGAAAACCAAGTTACAGGACAATTTCACTCAGTTATGCACCTGGTCCACTACTAACAAACTACTAATTAACCCAAAGAAAGCCAATGTCATGGTCTTTGCCTCAGCCAAGAAAGTACCCACTATTCCACCTACTCTCTTAACAAATCTGAATAGGAATATTACTGAAAAGAGGTACCTAGGCCTAATACTTGAATCTACCCTTTCCTTTGCCTCATATACACATTTTCTAACTGATAAAGTCCTTGTTGAATTAAAACAATGCTACATGATCAGTAGCCTCTTTTCACCTGCTGCTCAGAGGGCCACTGCTAAATATATTTTAATAACCAAACTTGAATATAGCCTTCCTTTTCCCCCTTATGCATTCGGCCAACAATACTCACAGAATACAGGCTGTTGAGAATAAAATCAGCAGAATCATTCTTTTAGTAGACTCCCCAGATGCATCACTGTAATTTGTTAAAAAAATTCCAAATGTCTTTCATTGTCTCAAAGGGCCACTTTTCTTCTAAATACTCTAATTTACAAGATGATAAAACAAGGTCACTGCCCCTTTTAAGAGTGAAACGACCTTTACAAGATAACCCCTTACATACTCGGACATAAACAGGTCAATAGTTTCATTCCTGTATGCCCTCCATTTAAACCTGCTGTAGATGAGACAGCCTTCTCTGGACTGTGACCTGCTACCTGGAACCACCTGCCTACAGACATGAAAAATCTAGAAACCATTAAAAATTTCAAAGGTGCACTTAAAGAGCATCTCTTCACTGAATCTACCTGCAACTGCTACCACAACAATGGTTAGATAACTTATCATCCCATATCATGAATACTAGAAAACATTTAATAAACTTTTATCAGCCTGTTATTGTGACATCTTATATACAAATAGTTCAAATGTATTTAGGAGTTTCTGTATTATATGCATTATTGCACTGTACCTTATGCACATCTTAGCATACATTTTTTATATATGTTTTTTTTTCAATGCACTTTGACTGGATCATTTAATGTTACTCTATCTGTATTCAAGCTTACTATGTTTTAAATGTTGTTATGTACTCATTTTGTATATAACATTGTTGACTGAAAGATAGTGATGCATTTTCTGCTCTTTGAGCTCAGGTTGTGCCTAAAAAGGGTCAAGAGACCAGTCCACTTACCTGATGAACAAACAGTAAATAAATAAACCTATGAATCCATAAAATCCAGCAATATAGACAAGAAGGTAATCTTTTACCAAGGAATGGAGATATGCACAACACTGTAGCAGTCATAAGACACAGCCATGATGTATATAGCCCTCTCTGAATGGTGACTCATTGAGTGATGTAGTGCAGGTTATTACTGCTCAGCAGGAGAAACTTAACATGTTCCTCATGCTGTACAAGTTACAGAAGGAAGAAGACAGATACAGATATCACTTTGGCACTGACTCTAGATCTAAGAAGGTAATTGGACAGATACAGGACTGGCAGCCATGTGTGTCATAGATGCAATAAATAAAAATGGTGACAAAAGAATGTAGATGCACATGACACTGTGGCAATGATAAGACGCTACCTCATTATGTGTCACCCCCATTGAAACATACAGTGCAGGTTAACCTGCTACTGTGGGGGGAGGGGAACAGTACCACCATTGACAATCCCATGAAAGTAGAATATTGTAAAAGCAGACACACGTATACTAAAGTATTAGCTGCAACACTGTAAAAGTTAAACATGTGTCACTATCAGGTGGCATACAATAACATATATACTTGTTTATATATGGTGGCAATGTGTACAATGTGATATCTATGGTCTGTTATCTCCACATATTGTATTGTGTTGTCATTCCAAAACAGGTGTATGCAGAAAACATCCTGACAGACTGATAAGAGATAGTCAAAGTGATCACATCAGTATTAGCTGCAACCTGTGCAGACCATTTAATCTAAAACAGTAATAACATCAGAAATACAAACTATGGCTAATCTAATATAGGGTGTGATAAATAGGATACCACACCTGGAAAAACCAATACCAGATGATGAAATGGGGCAAAAGAGAGCAATGTAAAAGGGAGTTTGAAGCAAGTGGGGGGAAATACCTAAAATACATTGATGGGGAGAAGTACAGAATGAGTTCACAGAGGAATGGTTTTTGAGGGGTGAATCCCTTTTTCATACAGAAGCAAGCATTCTGAAGGGTTAGTGATACACATGGGCGAGTGCTACACTGGATGGATGCAAAGACAGAGAGTGGGCAAGTGGTGTTGCCAAGGATAGGAGTACATATGGGTGGGTGTCACACTAGAGGGATCTAGTTAGGGACTGGGCTAATGATGTTGCCAAGGATAGGACTTCACACAGGGTACTGGTAGTACAGGAAAGGAAAGAGATACATATGGTATGGATAGGAGTGGATGCCTGCATCTGTGTACTCATGATGACTCATCAGAGGAATGGTTTCTAACCCAGACGAGTTGCCTGCTAGCAGCTAGACTCATACTTTTAAGTATATCACAGTTGAGTCCATCAGCAGATGATGCTGCAAGCCTCTAGAGTAGAGCTCTGTGGAGCTGTTTAAAGATACAAGGCAATTTATAAAGTTGGGGGGGCAGTGCATCAACCACAACTGGCTCAATAACCCTTGCCAAAGTCTCACTGTTAGGAGGTTCAGGTGCTGTTGCAGGAATCTCCAGTAGTAGCTCTATTACAGGGCTTGGGTTCTTGATGATTTGGGAGAGGATTGACGATGGATGCACAATGCTGACTGTGTTGGTCTCACTGGGAATTCATCTGCAAAAACATGATGATAAATGTGAAAGCAAGGTTACAGTGAAAAGGTAGTGGTCTAGTAAAATCGTAGTACTATAAAACCTGCCAAATGACATTGATGTTACAACCTAACCCACTCTGGTGCAAATGTTCCATCACCCTCCTGTAGCTTCTTTTACTTGCCATCCACTACTCATGACTTGCAGAGGAATACATGAGTTGCATCAGGTTAAGTGGCACATACTCATTCAGATCCTTTGACACTGCTGTCATAGCAACCTGCATGCACAGATATGTCCATATCCAAACAAAAACAAGGTCAAT
Organism: Protopterus annectens; assembly: GCF_019279795.1. Taxonomy (NCBI): domain Eukaryota; kingdom Metazoa; phylum Chordata; order Ceratodontiformes; family Protopteridae; genus Protopterus; species Protopterus annectens. Next base: position 366,605,942 of record NC_056726.1, on the reverse strand, counting down.
ATGTAGGTCAGATGCAGTGTAGGAGCCATATATGCACACAGTGCAGCCTACAGTAGCAGTCCAATAATTACTGCAGAGGAAAATCGACGGTCACTTCTAAAGTGTGACATGTTCCAACATCCTTCTAAATCACACCACAGGGCAACCTTTCAGAAGTACAACTTCATTCTAAGATTAGTCTTGCACCAGAATCACTATACTGTCACTATAAAAAGCTTTATAACAAAAAGCATACTAGGATTATCCTTAATAAAGATGCAACAAGTTGAGAAGAGAGGCCTAGACTAAATATAGTGGAGTGGTATGCTGCAACTAATCAACAACAAGTATACACGTGCCATGCTGATGTCCAATAGATATCTTGTAATCCCAAAAATGTGGCACTAAAAGGATACTTATTAAATCCTTTCTGTCTTTCCAGGATAACTTTCTCCTTTTATTGACTGAGCTGGTAAAGTTGTCTTCTCCCATCACCAAATCTCTGGTGAGTCTTGTTCCTAGTCCTGAAAATCCTTGTCTGTCTTCTGAAGTCTAGTGTCAATTCCTGTCAAGGATCTTCAGTATATAAAGATTGATTACCACAATGGTGGCAACACTGAGTTTCTATAAAAGTGGGTAGGACTGTGATATAAAATGCATCTGCATATGTGCATGTATAGATAACAAAGTAGGCCTGAAGAGTATAGCTGTTTTACTTGTGCATTCTTGTCTCAGTACAGTACATACAAGAAAAACATGGCTCCACAGTAATAAAAGTGTTCTTGTCCTACAAGATTACTCATTTGGGAAGAATCAATGCATTTAATCTAGTTGTGCTATTATGCTTAGCATACACAGACAGAGAAAGGGGAAGAGAGAACTGTACAATTTTTCATGATCATTTTTTTCCCCCGAAGATAAACACATGGGAACATTACTTAGGTGTTTGTCCATATTGGCTGCTGTACTGTGGAGCATTGTCAAGCAAATGAAACTGAAGTACAAGAGTTACAAACAAACTGGCAAAATATTAAAGGGGTATTATAAACCCAAAGCACTGATAAAAAGTAAGAACATCTTGTTTTCAACCATTGACTCTGTGACACATTGTGCAGTGAGTTATGAATCCGGTGCAAACTTACATGAATCATGCATTTGTTAGTATTACTTGCAGTGGAGCTTCTTAGAGGAAGTGTTTTTATGAATCAAAATTAACATTTCTAAGGACATTTAAAATAGTAGTGAGCATGGAAATGGTGAGTAAACATCAGCAACAGTTAAGGAAACACCTGGTACTTGCTGACACAGAACATACAGATAACATTTTATCAAATAACCAAAAAAAGAAAAAATAAATACCATTGTAAAAGCTGTAGCCCACAAGACTGAAACTTTAAAAAGCAAACTACAACAATTGTTGGAAGTTGTGCCATAGGTCAGCGTTCATTGATAATTAGTGCACTGAGCTGTGCAAAACTGTTATAAAGAGTAGCAACATGCAGGAAGGAGGGGATTCACCGACATAAGTAACACAGTCACATAAAAGGAAAAACAACTTGGTATACAAGGCATGCAAATGGCTTCTTAATGATATAGCAATGAGATTCCATCTAAATAATGGACAGGGAATATGCAAATTATTTATTCAAAAGATAGCAAAATAATTCAAAAACATATAAAGAAGATGTGCAGCACTGCAGAAATCACCTGTTATGAACTTCAGGAATTGTTGGTGTACAGGATGCTGCAATGTGTGTGCAACACCAGTAGCTACAGCAGAGCAGCTTGTGTTAGCAGCTGGTCTAACAGCCACTGTGGCACTAGCAAGGAGGCAACTTCTGGTCCACATCTATAGGCAGGGCACAGTACCTGTCATATGAACAGGTGGGGGGTGACACAATGACAACAATGCTATCATATGGACCAGGGTGATGGGAGGGTGAGGTGGTAGCCACAGTCTGATAGCAGGTTGTGGGGATTCAGGGATCACATCCTCCAGTGGATGTATGGACTTTTAGTGTTGCAAATTTGATTATGTATAAAGCAGAACAGCACCATTTGTTTCATGTCCTTGTAGTGAATGTCACTGTGGATGCACTAGATGTCAACTTGCAGGCCACACGGTGCATTCACCATATCTACAGTGGTATGGGGAGCATCTGTCTGTGCCTGGATCTCATACATATATACATGCACTAATTAATGCCAAATACTGCACCCAGATCAGAGACAGACCTGTAGTCAATGCAGTGCTGCACACCAGCAGACATCTCCCCTGTCTGGTGTATATGCACATCAGAGGCAGTGCAACTCACAGATGCTGTCTGTACTGGGGGCTCCTATGTAGCCTGAGTAAACTCACAATTATAATGCATCAACCAAATACTGGTGAGGCTGGAGTCTTGGTCTATCCCTGCTCACGTTCCTCATATATGGGGAATGGTTTTGAGGCCTCCACTGTTAGCGTTGCTGACACTGCCACTGTGTCATCAGAATGTACCATGTGCACATTGCTGTTGTCAGCTATAGGTGTCCTGCTGACATCAGATGTGCTGTCCCTCTATCAGAAGAATCAGTGTAATCATAAACACAATAAATTTGTAGCAGTGGTATAATAAATGGACCTCCCCCTCAACCAAACTGTCATACTGTTCACTTATTTACTGTTTGATAACTGGGTAGGTGGGCTTGTCCAAAGACCCTGTTCAGCTGTGACCAGGGTACAGGCATGCAAACAAAGTAATAAGATGAGCATATAATTACACTGAGATATATAATCAACAAAGAATAAAACATTTACATTTTAGAACCACAGGGTGATAAAATTACAAAAGAGTAGTGGAAACATTTTGAGTGCGCAGTCATAGATTGTGTATATACGTTGATCATGTTGCTCCTTCTTTGTGGTCTTTTGCAAAATGTCTTTCCTTAGCCCCATAATCCATCAACACTGTGGCTTTGTAAATGTATATGTGAGAAACCCCTACTCAGTCCGGTGCTGCCAAACTTCCTTTTATATGGTGAGTCCTAAGTATTCCATAGGAGTATATAAGCATGAGAGCAAAAACTACTGCTAGCAGAAGTGTGGGATTTTACCTTCTCCTTTTCAGCAAGGGATTTAAAGCAGACTAGGATGGGTTTCACCCATCTCCACCTGTGGAAGAAAAGTTAATGTACCATCTTGATTCTATCAATTTTTGGAACACCAGTCCATTCAGTTATTTACTTGTACTCAATGCAATCTGAAGAAATGTTCCAGTACTCCTGCAAAATATTAATTTCTTTTCAGCTTTGATCCTCTACATTTATTAGTCTGTCTTCCAGTAATTATATTTTATTTTCTAATGGTACCGGCCTGCCGCATGCATTCCTCATGGCCAGATCCATCTCTAGCAGCTGGTTCAAGTGGGCAGTGAGAGCACCTTCCATCGTAGACATGATCTTATCAGATCACTGCACATAGTGAGATTTGTGTTAATTTTCTGAAGTTCTGTCATTCTCTTCAGCTGGTTATTGCTTTCGTCCATTCTCACTTCTTTTATAGGATTTTCACATTTTTATCTAAATGGTGACATTCCCTAACTGCCAGTATGGGCTTACCAGGCAGCTTGCTTTAAGTATCCTTACTCACAGCTACCATCACCAAGGTCTCACTCTTTTTCTTTGACATTAGCCACTTAAAATTAATTTTCACATTGTTCTATAACTTAAACACCCTGTTTTTTTTTCCTTTGTAGTGTTTTTCAGTATTTTTAACAAGGAGGAAGGAAAACCTATCAGTCTGTGTTCTACATGGCTCCTGCCTCAACCAGACGCCTCAAAGAAGGTTCATTATTAAAATGTATCTAACTATATATATGTGTGTGTGTGCTATGTATATGTATGTATAGCACAATACAGTACAATTTAAAAAACTTCTAAAATCACACTTAGCAACTCTTGGCTCTGTCTCTCCACTCGTCCTGGCTAGATAGTTTATTCCCAAACTATTACATATGTGTAGTTCTAGGACTGCATACTGTGAAACTCCTTAACCTACTGAAATGAATCTATATACATGTCTGGTTTACAACAAGGGCAAAATCAAGCTATGTGAAATGTATTTATCAATGTAAAACGCAATCTAAACCACTGTTTAACATCTGTATAATGTCTGTATAATGCAACATACTTTATCTGTTCTGTTGTCATTACTGTTCTTATGTTAAATTTGGACATTATCAATGTGGGACTTTGTTAACTTTGTGCTTTGTATATTTGCCTCTTTTGAATTTCTGTTATTTTTGGAGCTTTTCTCCCCCAGCCTCCACTAAGGACCTGTGCCCAGTCAGACTTTCCCGATAAACAAATGTAAAATAAAATAAAATAAATAAAATAAATATGCTTACTCCTTGCTAGTATGTAGTGCAAGTAATCTCTTATATGTTTCATGGAAGACTCAGAATTATAGAAAACATTTACAGATGTTGTCACCTTATGTTAGATCTTTTAGTACTCTTTGTAATAATAATAAAGAAATGCACAGTCTAGATGATCTTGTAACAGTACCCTATGTCCAGGTTACCAGCTATCTGTGTATTGTTATAACACCCGTCTTCTATGTGTCACTGTGTTATGTTTATTGCCAGTTAGCCTGGTCCCTGGTTGTAAAAGATCTGCTGACCAGAGCACTTATCTGGTTAACAAACTGGAATAAATAAATAAACAAATAAAACAAATGATAGATAAACAAATAGTAATGCTGACCACAGTAACTCCAGCAGATGGGAAAAAAAAACAAACCTGCTAGCCAATAAATTCAGATCAAATTTCACCCTCTAATTACCTCTGGTCACTCCCCATGAAGTACCCCCTACCATTGCTTTGCTTGTTATCACAAAAGAACAGGTCTCACTGCACTCTCTAAACCTAGAAATTTGACATCAGAGGGCCCTGATGAGTGCCTATTTTATAGCTTGAAACCCGACCTAGCAGACCCACTCAGATCTCTATTTAGCCACAGTCCCCAGACAGGCTTGGCCCCAGTAGAGTGCAGGACAGTACAGTCATCCTTCTGCACAAGGGGGGGGGGCATCAACGGACATAGGAAACTACCAACCCAGGAGTCTGACTAGCCCCTTCTGCAGGGCTATGGAGAGATAATAATGGACCTGATTAACAATGACATAGGAAATTTCCAGACTCTTGACTCAACCCAGTTTGAATTCATCAAGGGCAGGTCCTGTCCGCTCAACTGGTGGACTATTTGACTATTTGGCATGGTCACCAAGACCATGGATGAGGGTAAGATGGTGTGTACCTGCTGCCTTGACTTGGCCAAGGCATTTGACATGATACTTCACTCAGGTATTATAGATAGATCCAAAAATTTGGGCATAAACCTCTACAGCAACAGATGGATAGCCAAATGGCTCACAGATAAAACACGTTGTTAGAGTGGGGGAATCCACATCCAGCAAGAGGCCAGTCACCAGTGGAGTACCACAGGGCTTGGTGCTAGCTCTCTCGTCTTTTGGATATACTTCTCAGATGTCAAGGCAAATGAAGATGGCATTTGGCTAACCAAGTTTGCTGATGACTGCAAGCTGCAGGCAGCCACTGACTACCCAAACAATGTTGATATCCTACAGAATGGTCTGACGCAGACTAACGTTGTTGCCAAGGCCATGGCCTCAAAATGAATGCAAAGAAGTACATAATAATGCCCTTTGGGAAATCAAATACCCCCTGCAAATTACAACATTGATAGCCCCCCCCCCCCCAAGAGTGGGCCCAATGGTGAGAGATCTAGGTACTGAGATAAATAGCAATTTGAACTTTGACCACCATGTATCCATGGCTCAGCTTATAAGTAAGGAAATGGCATTCAGATCTAGGGATGTCATAGTATCACTGTACTCAGCCCTCAAAAGACCATTAATCAAGTGCAGTGCACCCTTTGTCATGTACCTCACCAGACACCTGAAACAGTTGGAGCATCCCCAGAGGTTTCTTACCAAAACAATGCAGGATATAATCAACATATATGTGGACCAATTAAAAGCCCTATCACTGTATTAAGTTTCCTACCAATTACTGAGGGATGGTCTGCACCTGAACTACAAGGCAGTCTCTGGCCTAGCCCTGATGGAAATGTCGCATAGTCACAAAACTAACTGCATGAGGGTTACACGCTCCACAGAATGAACCCTGATATCTGACAAGAATAGATCATGCTGTAGAGGCAGCTGTGTGTCCCACAGACTACCCCTCCTCTGGAATAGGCTTTCTGTTCACCTGAAGCAGAGCCCTCCCCCCACCATCTTCAAGCACAATCTGGACCAATGGATGAGAAATCACAAATTCACTCATGGGTTGGAGGCCATGTCCCATGTCTCTTATGGACAGAGGCAGTCTGTAGATATTATCAAAACCCATCTTGCTGATAATTGTTATCTTTTCCTTAGGGATAAAAAATTGGGGGAAATCTGGATAAAACTGGCTAGGCTTGTATTGGCTCTTGAGCCATTAACCTAGTAATCTCCTATGAACCTATGAATCTATAAATCAACAGAATTGTATCAAATACCAGCAAAGTGGCTGGCTAAGAGAAGTAGTGCATTGGCATTGCAGCATAGTATAGTTAACCACTGTCTTTAAAGCATTTGCATGCAGTATCATTATGGAGATGTTCAGCAAAGCTTCTCTGAAGTCAACAAGAGATTCTTTTATATAAAAAAAGCAGTTTGTTCCTTAATGCTGGATCTGGTCTGGATAAAGCATGCTCACCCAAAAGGGTTTTAAAAGGAGGCCTACTAAGGAAGATGCTGTCATCTGTGAAGCTTCTTCGGGAATATACCTGTTCCCTAACAGAATACCTAGCAAATAGACTGATATTTTAGTGACGGAGCCATTTCAATTTCTGCAGAATAATTTAGTGGTTATTGCAAGAGTCAGTGAGCAGAGCAGATTTACAAACCTTATTTTCTGTAGTATGTAATCTTTATGGACAGAATGAAAAGTAAGAAGGAATAAGACACATTCCACTCTCGGGGGCTGTACATTTCCCCAAGACTATTCTGGCTATTGGAGAAAGCAGGAGGGAAATTCTATAGCAGAGTTTCAGCTATAAAAGATACTTATTAATGATGTTGTCAGAGTGGGTAGGGAAGGTAAGATAGCAATAAAGGGTGAGGTCTAACTACCTATATTCAGAAACAAAGGGGATAATGTTGTTTTTATTGTCTGTTATAGTAATAACTGGTAGCTGGTAGGGTTTGTGAGGGGAGGAGAATAGCATAACATCTGTTTCATTGTTGCTCATTATAAGTTTATTAGCCAAATCCTAGTGGCATAGGTTGGAAAAGGGTTGTTCTAGCTGAATTTGTGCACTGGATGGACATATGCAAATACCATATGAATACCTTCATACCTTGTTGTACAGGGCATTGCAGTTGCAGATTGGAGATACCTGGATGACAGTTATGCAGAAACCCCTTAGTGAATAAGTCCTGCCTTACATGCACTGTACTACCTTCCATTATGATGACTAGTACTAACCTAGCACATCCCCCACAGGCACTCCTGCAGTCATCATCAGCCCAGGTACCACATCCAGGCTACCATATGGTATGACAGTCTTCTTCTTCTTCACACAGGGGCACCAGGAACTCTTCCGCTTCTACGAGATTCTTCTATGTCTGCAGTCCACCTCCTGCAGTGGAAATTTCCTTGATATTCATTTATCCCATGTTCTTTTCATGCAATATCATGTTGGTTAACCTTCACTGAGCCTAAGAAAGACTCCTATTATGGCCAGTCAGAGCAATGATGTTCTGTATCATTCCCTGCACAGCTACTCTCTAAAAGGTTTATCAGCATTACCACTGGAGATGGGAAGCATGAACCATGTGGGACGAGGGCCTTCAATAACATTTCAGTCCCCTGGGTGGTGAACTTTTTCAGTCATTGCCTCTCTCGTGGGTCCATGGAAACTCTTGAACACCAGTGGGATACACATGCCAATCAGTGCATGTGTGTACAGCTGAAAATGGATGTTCCATATGAGTGTATGCTGTCCCCAAACCCATAAGATACCCACTCATCTGTCCCCTGCTGTGCTGTGACAATGTCTTTTTTCGATCTGGAATCATGTCAATAGATTGATGCCTTTTCCTCCACCAGCAAAAAGTCTGAAAATAATTCACCAAAAGCACTTTCAGTGAACCCCTGGTAAATAGTATTTTGCAGGGGGCAAGCTCCCCTGCACTGTCCATGTGGAAGGACACCCCCACATGCCCAGAGCTTAAACATACATACTCTGAGGCTGCACAACAGTGGAGAAAAGTGAATTTGCCACTGTTGACAAAAGTGCTTTTGGCAAAATGTTTTCACTGAAATGGCAATCATCAAAACTGCCATTGATCTATTGACAGGCTTCCTCTTACATGTAATACTGCAGCTATGAGATTGTTATCATGATACCCATCCTGCATCAACAGACTTAGTCTCTGCAATACACTACTGTCTCTGCCCCCCTATATATATATATATATATATATATATATATATATATATATATATATAGCACCCAATGTACAGGGACCCTTGTGCCCTGTTTAACAACTACTGGCCACTTTGTGCAGTGCCACTATTGTGCCCCCTATCCACAGCCTGACTTGACAGGGTCATTTCATTGTGGCATACTCCCACCCCCACAAATAGTTGTTTTTCTATGCCACTGTTGCTGCCATCCAGCATGGGTGTTCAGTACAGTCAGGGTTATATTACCAAGTGCCTTGCTTTTCCTCAGTGTGCCTATTTCACCAGTTTCAAAATCCAGTCTCCTAATGCAGTATAATCCTGATCCCACAGTTTATCATATTGATGTGTTGTTTTAAAAAATGATGATGCCACATTTTATGACATGTGGTACTATGTTAATGAGGATATTTATAACAGCTGGCTTTGAATTTCTACCATAATGTACCATATCAGTATAAGCTGCTATGTACTGCTCATCCCTACCTGTCCCAGGGCTGTGCACTATATGCTTATTCATGGTGACCCTGATGTTTGCAGTACAGTGGATCTCCAATGCACTCTTTGCTGTGCTATGATCTCCATCAGATGATGTTCAAATGTGTATCAGTCTACATGAGGTTACTATTTTGCTCCTCGTGCAGACCTGTCTAAGTAACCATGACAGCTTCAGGTACCGGAAATAGCAGGGCTGCTACATAATACCTGAAGGAGAGTGAGATTTTTATGTCTTTTCTCCATACTGACTTTCAGGAGCACCTGTCAGTCCATTATGCTATTCCGCTGTACAAGGTAGAAGCCTGGCATGAGCTCACCAGAATGGTGAATGACACCAGTAACTTCACATATTTGGTGAGGAGGAGTGAAGGCATCACTATAGTGGTCTGCAGCAGTGTCACTGTGACTTGATTAGCCAGTGGAAAGCGAGGCTGGGGACAGGTAGACTGAGTTTTACAGTAATGCATATTTTTTTTTCTTCTTGGCATTTTCTGTTCAAATACTTTACTCATTTCTTCCTACTTTTCTTACAGCAGTAGAGAAGCAGATGGAGAATATGGAAGGAAGTCAAAAAAGGCAAGAACATCTTTCCCAGTAATCAGCTGTGTGTGCTATGTGCACTACAGCAGTCTATAGCTTTAACAGTATGAATAACATAGCTGTGAAATAATGAATTTTCTTTTTTTCTCTTCCTTCTGTAATTTGAGTTTTAGTAGTGGCAGAGGAGTGGAAGCATCTACCTCAGCCTGGGGATTTCAACACTTCAGGCACTGGGATGTCAACAGAGACCAGGCTTGCCTCACAGCAAGAGAGCTCATTCTTCTGAACGTAATATGGAGGGCTCACTGATGTCCCTTAGTGGCCACTAATCAGGAAGGGAGTCAGTATATTCTACTGATAATGGTACAGAGGGGTCCCCTGTGGTCACCCAGCATCAGCTGTATATGCTGGTGACATCAGAGGTGCACCAGCAGCCAAACACCCATCTGACAACTGTGAAACACCTTCTAGCATGGGTACTTGACTCACATGATCTATCGGCCCCAATAAGTGGGCCATCAAAGACACAACCTGCAAATGAAGTCAGTCACATAGGTGACTGATGACTTTGTGGGTTGGCCTCTTACAAGATGTGACATCAGCCATGTATCCTGCCCTATCCCCAATCCCTGTGTTACCCCACCCTGTGTTTATCTTCCTATACTTTATTTGTTATCCAGTTCACATCAATATCCAGTGTTCACTCTTTCTCAGCATGTGCCCATCCACTCCTGTCCACTTTTTGTGTCAGTACCACTCCCATTTCTCAAAGTTTATGTTTATGTTTGTGTGCCCCTGCAGCTTTCACTTCTCCCTCTGTCCTTTACATGAGCATTCCTGTCTAACATCTTTTTCTTTTATTAAAACTGTGAGATTTACACAGGATGGATCCCCAGGCAGCTGGGATTCAAATAGTGGCCTGGACACTGCAGGAGTCAAGAAGGGAGAGGATGGGGAAGACTGAAGAGACATGGCATGCACATCTCTTGTTGGGGAAGGGAGGGGTTGCACACACTCAGGGGCACATTAAGCAGTGTTAACATCTTGATGGTGACCAGGAAATTAGCCCTCATGTGTTGAAGGGCAGAGATGCCTGAAGGGAATGCCCTTTGCAGAAGTGAGAGGATGTCCTTCACTGTCATCCCATTGTACAGCCCTATCCTAGGGCAGCAGGTATATGCATGTGTTAAGAATACGACAGACTTAAAAATGTGGATGAGGGTTGAATGGGCCAATTAACCATGGAGGAGGCTAATGAATGACAGAGGGTAAAGAGTGCATTGGAGGGCCACTGCAAAAATGTGTCCTTTTTCTCCATTCAGTTATTCCTTATAGATTTTCTTGTGTGATTTTTCTCTACTTATTATTCTTCCTTCTCTTACTCTGCTGTCTCGCCCTTTATTCCCCATTTGCATGATGATCTGGGTTGGTACTTTGCTGTGCTGGCCTTCTTTGGTTTGTCTGTCTGTCTGTGACTGTACATGTGGCAGCAATGAGGACTATTGTTGCTCACACAAATGCAAATACTCTCATGCATGCTTGGGCAGATTTTCTGTGACACTGATCATTTTAGTCATGTGCATGACCTCCACTGAGCCTGCTTAGTGACACTTGTCACTGCAACATGGCTCCACTAATTTCCTCTGTGCTCCATTTTAATGACTGCCAGCACTGTGCATGCCCTGATTCATATCTAAGCAGCTGTGGTCTATATCAAGCTATGGGATGCTTGAAATTTTGCAATGCACAGCTGCAAAGCACTTGTCTATGAATCCCAGGCATACAAAATAAGCATGGTCTAGTAAGATGTGTTATCAGATAAAGACTAAACAATTTTTTTTTTTTTTGTGAAAAAAATATTAAAAAGGTTTATAAATGCAAATGGAATTGGCAAAGTTTTCAGTGATAATCAAGAAAAGAAGTCATTCATGTCTACTATTCTAGCGAATAATAAAAAACTGAAGTAGAGATTGATACAAGGTAACAAATGTCACATGTGTATGATAAAATGATTCGGTCACCATTTCTAAAGAAATCCTTGTAAGCTATAAAAGTTAAACTTGAAACATACACTTGACAGAGTTTATCAGTTTTGGCCCTATTCTGTATTACTAAAAATAATCAGTTGCAGTTAAAAGAGATGGGCCAGCTTTGTCCAAGAGAAAATGGTTACAGAGACTTACGTGCAATGGAAGCAGGCAACATTTGAGTGGAGTGTGTCAAATGAGTAGAAGCCTATTGAAGGTACCCAGTCATGTATATCAATAATATCATTGACATCAGGATACCCCAGCATTTAAGTCAGACAGGTAACTTTATTCTGTACAAAAATGACAGCTTAATAGAAACGGTGTTAACAATTCAGTCATTAATAAAACACTGTCACTAGACTCTAGACTGTAAGCATTATGGAATACATACATTCTTAAAATGGACGTGCTATACTATAGCGTTTAATTAGTAATGGCTATAGTATGCTGTCACACAATATGTACAGACTCTAGCAGATTTACTTACTTAATGTCACATTAGTTTCATATACGGATTTTTCCCCTCTAAACTGTAAAGTTTTGTTGTGTATGGAATTGAGAATTTACATTAAGAAGGTGGAACACTTTGCACATAACAGCCAGAAGTCATTTAAGAATGTTAATGTAAGATTTGAGTTTAAAAAATAGTTTTAAAGAATTGTAAATTAAGTGATACTAACCTTAGAGAAATATTTGCTTTGTGCTTCCTTCATGAGGTGAGATTTTAGAAGTCTGAGTATGTGACCTTGTTTTTGAGGATGTTGGAAGAAACTCAAATAGTTTAAGATACTAAAGAGAAAGCTTGATGCCTATAATCATACTGCTCAACTGGACCAAATTTTGCAGAAATGTTCCTGATTTTGCTTCATATTTTTGCCATCTCTCATATGTTTTTTTACATTTTCTGGCAAATCATTAAGGATTACAGTTATTCAGTCAATAATAAAAAATAGAGTTCCATACTTCTTACTGTGTTCTAGTAACTATGTAAGTAAATTACATTAGCTTGTCCCTGATTTTGGTCATTAAAAACTCCCCCATTATTTTTACTTTCTCTGGAATTTTTTAACATCTTTCTTTCTTCACTTAAGATATAGGCAAACATGCACATATAAAAAGAAAACAAACCATACTAGCATATTCCCAGTTACATACATTATACATTACATATATTCTCTTTTGCATAATTGTCATCAATCCAACATTATGTCAATTGATCAGTTCCTGGCTTGTCTTAAACCTTACTCCTCCTCCTCCAAAACATTCTGCATGTATTGCTCCTGTATTTTCCATTTTTTCTATATACATTTGCTCCTACCCTTTTCTAAAAATCCCACTCTCAGTTTTTTTTATCTATGTTACAATATTCAATACTTCAACTATAGTTGGTTTAGACTTTGATTTCCATTTTCTAGTAATTGCTTTTTTGGCATTCACCAGAATTAAAACTTGACAAGATCTTTCCATGTCTAGGCAATTCAGATATTGTATCCCAGCTCAAAAATAATTTCCTTAGTTACATCCATTTGCTCAACCAATATTTATGACAGAGTACTCTGTAGGGAATTTTTAAAGTCTGACAACTTATTACACTTCCAAAACATATATTCCCAGTTACCTTTTTCTTCCCACTCACACCTCCAATATTTGCCATCTACCTGAGGAAGAATTCTTTGGAGTTTGCTTGGGATATAAAAATGCCTCTGGAAACACTTCCAAGCAAAAACCCTAACTCTTCTGGAATTTGTATTTAGATGCCATACACATGTCCTCTCATTGTTTCCTTGTGAATTGCATATCCAGTCTCTCTTGCCAATCTTTTCTAACCTCCTCTGATTGATTCCTATATGTTTGTCTTTCAGCTTTTCCCGGTTAGGGGTCGCCACAGCAGAACTCCGGTCCGCTAATGTTTGGTAGTGAATTTTTATGTACCGGGTTACCAGCCCTGACACACAACCTTCAACGAAGGCACACCCCATTCACGTATGCCTCCACACAGAAGACGCTCTAGCTGAGAATCGAACGGACCTATATGTATTATGTAATATTTTGTATTCCCTACTAATTTTCCCTTTTTAAATGCCAGTTTCTTTTCTCGATTCAACTAAAAACTCTCCCAGAGCAGCTCTTTCACTTAGTATTCCCCCATCCCTTTTCTCTTTGTCTACACTTTGATATCAATTCTTAATAGGGAGGCAGTCTCTAGCCTGCTGTTCAAGTGTCCTCTTGGCCTCTTCCCATTATATTACCTTTCCCTCTCTAGTTATTTGATCCCAATTCATTGGTCCCTTTGCCAATTTTCTCCAGTAAATTCTACCCCCTCACCTATTCTCTGTACCCCTAATTGCAGTCATCCCTATCAACAAAATCTCCTGTCTCCATTGTCATGTTGGCTTAATTCTTAGAATACTTCTGAACATAACATTATGTATGGTTGTTGTTATTTTGGAATTCTTCTGCAAAGAAGTTGAGAAATATGGATGCAGTGGAGTTTGTTTTATGGCATGTGGACTGCAGGGCCATACGTGGAGAGTAACAGGAGGTTATAGTTAGAATTACAATCAGCTGCGGAAAAGGATTACACCACAACTAGTTAGAAGATAAGTAGTCCTACTAAGAGGTCTGCCCTCTTTTTAGTTGGGATCCATTTTTTTTAGTTATCAGGGTACTATGAGAATGCCTGACTATAAATAAACATGTGACTTACTTTTTGTTTTGGTTCTCAGTACTTGCCTATGAAGTGGCCATGTGGTACGTATACATTTACAGACATTTGATGCAGATATGTACATCATACACACTGCCTGAATAACTTGTACAAATGTCGGTTATAATACCATTTGCAGTACACGTGACCTGGCAGTTAGGTAAGTGCTAGCTCATTATCTAGATGTACATATTACCATCTTCACCCATTAAAGCCTTCAGGCAATATTTCTGCAGTCATTTGCCAATTAATCTGGGGAAATGGGCTACCTCACAGAATGCTTCCGTTGCTCAACATAAAGAAGATCATAATACAAACATAGTTTCTTCATATGCAGAAACTGATAGACTAATATAAACAATTAGGGTGTTTATGACAATAAAAAACATGTCAGTAGCTGAAGAACTCTGCTCAAAGTCTGCACAGCCGTACCATGATGCAGGCTAAGTCCAAGGATTTAGGCCTGGTGCTGGCCCTGATTTAACATTATTTTGAGCAAATACCCATAACTGTGCCATGAAAAACATTTTGGGCTCAGATATTTGTTACACTATTGATGGATGACAAATACGTAACTATGACTTCAATTCAGAGCCAAAGTACAATCACAATGACATTTACAAATGGAGTCATCCTATGGTGTACAACAGCTTGACAGAAATGTCCCTAAAATGACTGTCTTGAGAATTTCATACCAAAATTCCATATAGTTAGAAGAGTTTATTTAAGCATTGTTTTATCAAATTCCACTAGCTCTGCCAAAATGAAATACTTTTAGCTGAAATTGTCACTATAACATATGCAGACCATCACCAACTAAAATGAAATTGTACAGCTTAGATTCAAAATGTGGTTTAAAGAAAATAACTGTAAAACAACATTTACAAATGGCATTGCACAATGATATATAGCAGTATGACAGAAGGCCACATAAAATGACCACCCCGCAATTTGCTTACCAAAATTCCACATAGTTAAAAAGGTATAACCCTGAATAAAAATGAGTTAGTTAAAATAAGTGGAGAAACTATTTTACCTTAAATATACTATAAAATATATAATTATCATACATGAACTAAAATTCAAACTACAAAAAACTGCAGGTACTGATTTTTTTGAGTGTAGTATGGCACTTAGTGGTATGCATGGGACAGATATTAAACAACAGCAGGATTTTCAGAAGATCACTGTCCCCAGAGTGAAAATAGCAGACTGGCTTTACTTCTTTGTTAGCTGAAAAAAATGAACAATAAAAACTCCTAAACTTAGAAATAAAAGTAACAATAATAAACAATCCAAAACATCAGATGTTAATTTCTCTTCTAAAAAAGTGCTGAAGAAAAACTCAAGACAGTCACCAGATTAACTCGATTTTTATTTATGAAAAATGCTTTCTTCCACCAGCTAGACTTCATTATATCAACTTATCCATAACATCTTTACTCATGGAAAATTAAATATATACTTAATGAAAACAAAGGATCATAAATCATGACTGAGAAACTCATGCATAGTAATGAGCCAAAATAGAAAGTAACTCGACATTCTAGCGTACCAGTATAAGCAATCCTGTTGTAAACAAATGCAACCTTACAGCCCCACAAGGATGGGTCATAGCAAAAGGGCCAAAAATCAAGGTCAGTCAAAACCTTAGATCCACTGAAATTATTTATTTATTTTATTTTATTTTATATTTGTTTACCAGGAAAAGTCCAACTGGGCAGGGTTGCCCATTTTTAGTGGAGGCCCAGGGAGAAAAGCTCCATATATTATGACAGTACATGAAACATATAAGAGTACAATATATCAGTCCAATGAAGTAAAAAAAAAAAAAACTTGAAACAATTTAGTAAAGCTTATAAATTTGTCAAAGATTCCCACATGAATAATTGGTAATATAGGGAACAGTCAAGAATATTCACAACATTGTTATAAGTAACAGCAATGTTAAGCTGAAAAACTTAATACAGTTTCCCAAACAATGCTATAGTTTGTATTACAAGGAATTATATGAGACTGAAGCTATTGGAAGACCTTATAGCAAATATAGTTATGGTTCAAGATATAGAGAAATTATAGAGATAAAGTGGGGTTGAAGGAGATAGCATGGGTCAGAGCATGTACATATCAAGACTTGGTGAGGAAGGATTTTAGTTGACTTTTAAAGCTGATTTTGTTTGCTGAATCCTGATTTCTGGTGGAAGGGAGTAATACATTTTTCTGACAGTACAGGAGTAAAGGGAATCACCTGAGATATGTTTACTTTTGCATACATCAGCCAGTCCTTTGTTGGTGGACCTTAGCTGACACCTGTTGGTGTAATGGTTAATTAGTCCATGTAGGGCTGGGGTTTTGTTGGGATAGTAGAGAATTTAGTGACTAGCTAGTACAGTTACTAGCTGTACTCCCTGCATCTTCACCATTCCTCTGTCATCCCTTTCACGTACACATATATATTCTTTCTTTGTCCTGCTGACTTCCATTCCTCTCCTATCTAGAGTATATCTCCACCTCCCCAGGGTCTCCTCTACCTGTTTTCTAGTCTCACTACAAATCACAATGTCATCTGCAAGCATCATAGTCCATGGGGACTCCTCTCTGATCTCGTCTGTCAACCTGTCAATCACCATTGCAAATAAGAAAGGGCTCAGAGCTGATCCTTGATGTAATCCCACCTCCACCTTGAATGCATCCATCACTCCTACAGCAGACCTCATCACTGTCACACTGCCCTCATACATATCCATAGAAAAACAAAACAAGAAAAAGAATCAAACAGACCATGCAACCCCACACTCAAGAATTTGGATTTGTGCCCCACAGCAGCCATACTTGGCATGTGTAATATCTGTACCATGTGCACAGTCATGTCTTATTATACAGATGTATAAAACAACATGTGTGTGTGTGTGTGTGTGTGTGTGTGTGTGTGTGTGTGTGTGTGTGTGTGTGTGTGTGTGTGTGTGTGTATCTGACTGAAGTTATCGATGACAGGTGGAAAGGTACCACATGAACTGTACAGTTGGACAGTACATACACAGTGCATATTCTCTTTTGTAGTTAGCACAATGACATGGGTTGCTGATTAAGTGTTGTCCATATGTGTATCAAAGAATTCCTCAACCTTAATGAGAAGCATGCCTGGTTCTAAAGACATTATGTAATTCAGTAGAGTATCAGGTATGGCATGATGCTTGGGAAGAACATTCTGTATGCTCTGCTTGAAAACCATATTAATGGTAACTGAGGGACCACTTCTGCTGATGTAGTCGTAAGGACCTCTGTGATAATTTTACAGGGGTCTTTTGTAGAATGAACAGTTCTCTTAAGACTAGTGTTATTACTTGAGATGTTTCTTTAGCTCCTGAATCTGCCAGTGGTGGTGGTCAGAAGACTTATTTAGCCTTTATCCTTCTGCTATGGATATGGTGACACACAGGACCTTGCAGTGTTCTGTCTGCTTTCTGACACAGCACCAATACATTCAGTCTGCTCCATGTGATATATATATATATATAACAATCTATATCAAGACGTTTTTACTGCTCCATGTGATATATATAACCATCTATATCAAGAAGTTTTTACCTTTCTGTGATGGCAGTGTGGCATACACTTGTTCCTGGTGTGGCTTTTGAGATACTGTCCTGTGTGAAAGGTATATCTTTGCTAAGCCCCAAAAGTAGTGCAACAGAATCCCAGTGAATACTTTTTGTGTAGAACCTGAACTGACATACAGGAATATATCTCCATTGCCTGTATAGGACAGCAATTGGCGCACAGGCAATATGTCAATCGGCATTGGTTAGCTATACATTCCACTTATATGTATACCTCAAATGTATGTATCTTGTATTCTATACTTGCATACCTGGTCACCTGAGTTCATCATTAACACTTACATAATACTTGTGCATGCAGTACCCATATATATATATATATATATATATATATATATATATATATGTATATGTATATGTCATACATGAAGGAATATGGAATCGCAATATAGAAAGTTAGGATATTGGTCTCATCTGTTAGTGCATGCACAAATATGACATACACATATATGGACAGCTAATAGAACAACACTGCCAAAACAAAGAAGTAAGGTGTAGTTATATGCTATACTAGTAACCATGTAATTAACAACAGGCACTGTGTATAAACAAGTTGTATTCCATCTACATAACAAGAGGATTTTAATTGTCCAGGAAGGAAATATGTAACTATTGTATGCTGCTTTGATGTATCATTTCTACAGTATAGTGCTACCTTTTGTACTGAGCATTAGGAAGGTCACATGCTTCGCACATTTGCAGTGTCCCCCTGTAAGCATGTACTACTACAGTTTGTAATTTCCACATAATCATAATCTGCCAGCAGGCAAAGGAATGTCATATTCTAGATAACATTGCTACCAAATGATGTTCATTGTACAGCTATAACTACCAGTGCAGTATGTGTTAAGCATATTTTGCACAATCTTCACTCAGCAGCCAATATTGTAGCTACACTTATCATTGACTAAGGCTGCTCAACAAACCTCTCAGCTGTCACTGATTTCTCAGAATGTCCCTCATTTTGGGCAGTTACACATAAAATGTATGTTTGTCTGGCACATTCTTGAGGATTGCTGTTATTAAATAATGACATATCAAAAATGTATATGCTTTAAAAAAATACACGGTATTGAAAATCTGTCCCTGACTGTGTCCCTTTGTCCCCTATTACTTTTTGCTTTGTCCCTGATATCTGATTTAAGAGGTTGAGAGCTATGCCACTCAGTTGTTAATTTTCTGTTGACCTCCTATTTGGTGAGTTTACCTAATGTATTGTCTATGTACACTGCCTCTCTGCTACACCCAGAAGTGTGTATTTGTAAGAAACAGCTTATTTAGTCCGATGTTCATGTAGCACACTGACCAGTGTGTAGTGCATCTCCCAATAGGTGTGCAGCTGTAATGGTGCCTTATTTACATACCACATACACATTACCTGTATAACTCACAAGTATACGCTTTGCTATTGGCTGCCTTCATTACAAATTGTCTGAATCTTCTGTCATTGATGTGTATGTACACTAAACCTTTAACCCCATAGCACATAATGCCCCCAAGCAACTTCACCTACTACAGGTTCTGATGATCATTTCATGTCAACATTGAGGTAGCTGAGATTGCATTAATTTGATAACATCTTCCCGATATCTATAACCCTGGACATATAGTCCATGGTATTACCAAAGTAAAATGATTGGATAATTTCCTGGTTTGCTACTTTCAAGCAATCTCTTTGTTCATAATATTAGTAGGCAACTCAGACCTTGTTATGTAACTAACTGCTTTGAGAATATTCCCATGCTCCATACCGCAGTACACTAGAAAGTATGTTTTTCCAAATCTAATTTACTTTTAAAGGCATATTACACTTGTTTATATATATATATATATATATATATATATATATATATATGTGTGTGTGTGTGTGTGTGTGTGTGTGTGTGTGTATATATATATATATATATATATATATATATGTATATATAGGATTGGTACTGATCCCCGAAGGTACTTTTCACAGGAGCACAAACAGCCGGGCATGCTTCCACGAAAGAGCTTTTTACCGAAAAAAGCACTTTCGCGGAAGTATGCCTGCAGCTACAGGGAGTCGTGGGTGAATGACTGTTGCAGAGATCGTACTACGGTGCGGATAAGGGAATATTCCCTTTTCATCACTGTAGTGCGATCTCGGAGTGAGAATAGTAAAGTGGGGGGGTGGGGGCACAGCCCCCCACATGGGGGTGCAGGGGGGGCTTGCCTCCCTGCATAAAAGTAGATTTATTGGGGTTTTTTTTGTTTGTTTGTTTTTTTAACGCACTTTAATGAAAGTGCTTTTTCGGTGAAAGTGCTTTCGATAAAGTGTGTTTGGTGATTGTGGATTCGGACTATTGAACTTTCGTTGAATAGTCCTAGAGATATATATATATATATATATATATATATAGAGAGAGAGAGAGAGAGAGAGATCTATATAGATACAGATATAAGTAATATGTGCAGTTCCAATATCTATAGATTTCCTGTAATTTAAGATATACTGATATACTTATAGTACCCTTGAGGGACACAGTTCAGAACCATTTAAGATTTTTTTTTAACAAATAAGTTACTGTATCACTGGGAACTCATTACAGGTTCATAGGAGGTTACTAGGCTAACGGCCTTAGGGCCTTAACAAGCCTAGCCATGTAATACCCTTGTTGCCAAGTTGACCATGGTTAGGTGGTCATTGTTAGAGCAAATCAGTGATTGGCACCAACTGCCCCTGTCCATGAGGGGCATAGGTGCCACACCCGGGGTGCATTTGTGGTCTCCCATCCAATTTTCAAGCTTGCACTTAAATAGTGCCATTGAGGAAAGCTGCTTCATGTGAAGTGGGAGTGTGTTCCAGAGGAGCAGCAATCTCTGGGAGACATATCTGTCTCTCCAACATGTTCTGTTTATGTTACAGGCTAGGTTGAGATCCCTGGAGTGAGTGACTCTTGTACCATTTGATTTACGGACATGCAGCATTTCCTTTCGGGTAGTCGGAAATCACTCTAGGCCAGGCATGTTTCACCTCTCAGCAGCCTGTAGGATACAGAGTATAGAGACAGGGCCTTCAGTCTTTCCATGTAGGTCATGTTTTGGAGATCTTCAATTTTTTTGGTTAGAAACTTCTGTGGTCTCTCCAGTTGTTGCAGGTATCTGGTGCGGCACATGTAAAAGGGAGTGTTGTACTCAATTAGTGGTTTAATGAGAGTCAAGTATAGAGGAGTTATAACATCCTTAGGCTTGCATGCAATGCCCTTATTTATCAGTGAATATGGAATGTTGAATTGTACATCTTAACAGGTACAGGTTGGTATTCAAGAATATAAGCTACTGATATTGTCATCTAACACTTATCTGTCTAAATAAAAATAAAAAATGCCAGACCTTACATGGGAGAAAAAATGCCAAAGTGTTTAATAACCAACAGACAAGGTAGACAAATATGTCTGCTCATATTACTACTTAACTACTACCCTGGCCGAACACTCTTATGTGAACTAATGTTTTCCATTATAGCTGTAGTGAAAGTGAGGACAAAGTGAATTACAGACAGGTGGGAAAAACAGCAAGTCTCATTATTTAAATAGTGTGCATGTGTGTGCGTGTGTGCCTGTGTGCGTGTGCCCGTGTGCATGTGTACCCATGTGCGTGTGTGCGTGTGTGTGTGTGTGTGTGTGTGTGTGTGTGTGTGTGTGTGTGTGTCTGTTTGTCCTTCTGCATATGTAGAGTTGGGAAAGGATGCCCCAGTCAATGAACACCTGACAGTGGTAACTGAAGAACGCATGGGATATGAGCACTTATGGGAAGGATGGGATAAAGCAGGCTCAGGATACAGCTTGTCAGTAAAATGCATAGGATCAGGCTGTTTTTGGAGGTAGATCAAGAGCAATGATGTCTAATGACAATGGAGGCTGGATTATCCAACAGTTGTGTCTCATGTAAGGGTCGGATCCAAAAAATTCAAATGCTGTCAGATTTGAAAGGGTATGAACATTGATGGAGGAGAATGGCCTCATGGTCTGTACAGGAAGTTTACAGGAGTTTTCCATCTGATTCTCTGCCAAGAGATGAAGAGTCACTAAAAAGCATACTTCTACCTACAGCAAGTTTTAAACAGTATTTTACATGCCCCTACCTACAGTGGCAGAAAACATACCTGTGAAGAAGAGGCATTTGGATAAAGATTTACCATACTGCCATGTATATCTAGTGGACACTTAGGGTAAAGGGGCCAGCAGCGAGCATAAGAGATTCAGGAACCCCAGCCCTGGATATTACTGTGCACAAGCAATAATAGGAAGACAGCACATATTGAAATAGAAGCATAGGAGAAAGGATAGCTAGCTCTCCTAAGCTGTTAAAGCAGACTACATAAGTTTATTAGTTTTATTCAAATACTTTCTTTCTTACTTACTTTCTTTATTGGCATTTATTTACTGGGGAAGTCTGACTGAGCACTGTTTTTTTCAGCAGAGGCCCGGGAAGGGAAAGCTCCATTATACAAACATCATGGACATCATTTGCATTCAATTTCATTCATGGGCAACAGTTCCATTATTCAGACATCCACGCAGATACATCATTTACAAACAGTATTGACTGAGAAATAAGTTACGTTGGCTGTATATGAATACTTGTTTTTTAAATATTGGGAGGTATATGCAGTTTAATACCATCAGGATGCATGGCTTGAGTTAGAGCATCCAAAATAAAGGAAAAAGGGAAGGCAACACAAGGAAGATAAAGGAGATGAGATGATAGAGGAGGATATAAAGGAGATGAGATGATAGAGGAGGAAAGGAGATGAGATGATAGAGGAGGGTATAGTTGTAGTAATTGCACATTAAGTTTTGTGTAGCAGAGAGTTAATGGCAGAAATTCATATAGCTATATTATTAGTACCAGTTTAACCAGGGATGGAGCATATATAGACTGAATTAAATTAAATAACCATCTACTGTTTTCATAAATCTGATTATGTAAATGTTGTTTTTTGGGGGTGTAGTTTTTCTGTCTACATTAGTGGAAGATTTACTTGTTCATTTATTCTGTACAGATGTTTTGATGATTCCTGGAAGGATTACACAAAATAAATTCACATAGTCACCGTATACCATTCATGTATGAGATCTTTCCAGTAAAACAGCTCTTCCTGTCCAGCTTTTAGCATATTGATTTAATTCAGAATACAGAATCTGAAAGTCTGCAGTTAATGTGCTTGCTTTATTGCATTAGCTACATGTTCTGCACTCTACATTAGAAACTGACACAGTCATTTATATTGTTTACTTGCAGCATTCCAGCTGGACATTGTTGATAATTAAGAATAATTAAATTAGAAAGTAAAGCATAGCATCTGTTAAGGGGCATCCTACCATAAAGTAAATCTTGTCAAAATGAAATAAGAGTAGTTCAGCTATGAAAGCTAGTTCACTAGTTAGCGATTATTCACTTTGACAGGGAACATGGTTCAGTGCTGTGCAATTAAATTCCAGCTACCAAAATAGAAACTACCACTGCTGTTGTAGAAAAACAGAAATCTAGGTAAACCACGTGAATTTTCACCCTTGAAATCTATCAACGTGCGGTCAAAAACTATGCTATTATCTGACTTAAAATGTTCTTGATTATGGTATTAAGATATATTAATAAGAGAAAGGAGTATAATAAACTAAACTTGATTTTATTGGAATATGCTTAAAAACAGGATGATGTGAAGTAAACAACATTTATTTATTTATTTATTTTATTTATTTATTTTACATTTGTTAACCGGGAAAAATCCGACTGGATATATATCCATTTACAGTGGAGGCCTGGGGAGAAAAGCTCCAAGTTATGAAAAATTTAGTAGCAATAAAAATTTAGGTAACAGTATATCTAAAATTTAACAATGAATCTATTTATACTACTTAAAAAATGCAGGTTGCAAGGATCTCTATAAGGTTAACAGTTGGGCAAGGACAAAAGATATATGTAAGTTACAATATAGATAGGAGATAAAAACATTATTGCTTAGGCAGTAAATATACAGGGAAAACCAGTTTTAGAGAGGTGTGTCTGAAGGATAAGAATTTTCAGTTAGAGAGTGAGGAAGATGAAATAGAGATGGTAGTATAGATTGGAGGAAATTATAAATAGTGTGAGGCAGAGTAGTCACCTAAGAAGGAGAAAAGGGAAACCACAATTGAGAGCTAAGTTTGGTCTAAAATGTTTATTGGTGTGTTTTTAGGTTAGTCGGGGTTAAGATATGAGCATGAGTATAGTTTGACTATCTCAGTCTACTTTATATAGTTAGTTGGGGTTTAGGCATGGACATAGCTAGGCTCTGTGCATGTGTGTTTTCAGGGAAATTTTGAATTAAGGGAAGGAGCTATTAGTGGTTACTTCTGGAGGCAGGGAGTTCCATTTTTTTTTCCAGCAGAGTTGGAAAACAATGAATCTCCAGCTGAGTTGTAGGCTTTGGTTGTTTGTACTAGCACTCTGCTGGATGAGCATAGGGATGTTAGGTTGTTATAGGGGGTAATAAGTTTAGATAGACTCGGGGTACTGGTAGGTTGGTAGAGGATTTTATGTACAACTATGAGTTGGTTATAATATATTTGATTGGGAAGTTCTAGCCAGCCTAATTTGTGAAGATTATGACAATGGTGGGTTCTGTATGTGGAGCCTGTGGCAAATCTAGCTATATTGTTATAGCAGTTGGTGATTTTGTTGAGGTTTGCTTTAGACAGATTAGTGAGTATGGGTGAGGCATATAGAAGAGAAGACAGAAAATGTGTGCAGGCTATTACGGTTCTGGCAGTTGGGGTTAGAGATTTCTTTATCCTGTACATGGAGCCTATTTTTTTATTTACTGTTTTTATGGTTTTGTCTATATGGGCATTATAATTCAGATTGTTGTCAATAATTATACCTAGTAGTTTAATGTTTGGTTCAGGAGAGATTATGGTGCCATTGTTTGAAGATACTGTAATTATTGGTAGTGTTAGCTTATGGGTGGGGGAGAAAAGTAGTAGTTTGGTTTTGTTTGGGTTGAATAGGAGAAGACGATTATTAAGCCAGTTCTCTACTTTGTTGAAGGTAGTCTGGGTTATGAATTGTAATTCTGTGGGAGTAGAGGCAGTGCAGATTAGAGTAGAATCATCTGCATACTGTATGGCAGTTGCCAGTGGTATGACTTTGGGCAGATCATTGATGAATATAGAGAAAAGAAGGGGACCCAGAATAGAACCTTGGGGTACTCCAAGGGTGATAGGTAGAAGGGGGGGATAGTTTATCTTTCCACAAGACAGCTTGTTGTCGATCTTTCAGGTATGAGTGGAACCAGTTACATACTGGGTTATCTATGGATAGTGATTTTAGAGAGTCTAAGAGTAAGTTGTGATTTACCATGTCGAATGCTTTTGATAGATCGAGGAAGAGGGCAGAGGAGAGCATGTTTTGATTACAGTTGTGATTTATTGTGTGAGAGAAGGAGAGAAGGCCAGTGGTTGTACTGTGGGCTGCTCTGAAACCATGCTGGGATGAGGTTAGGAGAGAATGGTGAATAAGGTGGGCTAATAGTTGCTTCTGTATGCATTTTTCCATTATTTTGGCTAGGGGAGATAGTATTGCGATAGGTCTGTAGTTAGAGAGTTCTGTGGAGTTACCTCCCTTATGAAGTGGAAGAATGTGAGCGATTTTCCAAATGGAGGAGATGTAGGATTCTTGGATTGCACGATTGATTAAGATGGAGATAGGGTAAGCTATTTCTTTAGCAGCCTTTTGTAGGAATTCTGCGAGAAGTAGGTCGGCTGCAAGGGTGGTAGGTTTTAATTTCTTGAGTAAAGATTTGATATAGTCAGTAGGGATAGGCTCAAATTTTAAGGGTGGGGGGTATGTATGAGTAGATGGGATGGTAGATGAAGAGGAGGGAGATAGATTATTGGCTAGGGATTTGACGGTTTCAGTGAAAAAAGTGTTAAAGGTATTAGCTACTGAATCAGAGGGTAGTTGTATGGTAGATGAGGGGGTTGGGGTAGAGGTTGAGCAGCTTATTCAGACCTGACCAGAATTTTTGAGGCTGATTTTGGTGCTTTTGCTGTAAATTGCAAAAGTAGTTTTGCTTATCTAATAGTGTAGATCTTTTAGCTTCATTTCTTGCCTGCTTGTATGTTATATGGGCTTGTGGGGATTTGGTAGCTTTCCATGAGGACCATGCTCTATTTCTGTTAGTAATTTTTTGTCTGGTAGTATTGGTTAGCCATGGTGCTATTTTGTTTTTTGTTCTGATTCTGCGTGTGGGAGCATACTTGTCTAAGATGGCTAGGAATGTAGTGTTGAATTCTGAAACTGCTTGGTCAAGGGGTAGAGTTTTAAGACTGGCCCATTTACACAGGCCTAGATCAGAATGGAAACTATTTAGGTTAAAGTTCTTTGTGTACCTGAGGGTTTTAAAGGTGGTGTGGAAGGGCATGTTGTCTCTTTTTCTAATTATGTAAGTTAGGAGGTGGTTGCTCATATCCTCAGGTAGGGTGCCTGCTTTGTTGAGCTGGGGTTTGTTATTTATTAAGATCCAGTCTATAATGCTTTCCTTTTTGTTAGATTTGTTGATTCTAGTGGGGGTTGTAATAGTTTGTGAGAAACCATGTAAGTTAATATGGGTCGTTGGGATGTGTGCTGAACAAGTTGTCCAATCAATGTTGAAGTCGCCAAGTACTATTGTTTCTTGGGGGTGGTTTGAGGATAACCATTGGAGTGTGGTTTCTAAAGTGTTAATGCTATTGCCTGGAGGAATATAACTACATACTATGTTTATTGATTTGTTTTTGTTAAGTTGAATTCTTGAGATTATAGTTTCAGTGTTGGTAGTTGTTAGGTCAAGTGGGGTGCTAATTGTGGATAACTCTAGAGAAGATTTATATAGGATGGCTACCCACCTCCTTTTTTCCCTTTACGGTCCTGTATTATTATATTGTAGTGGGGTGGTAATATTTCATTGTCAGGGATAGAGGGTTTAAGCCAGGTTTCTGTTAGGCAGAAAATGTCTGGTGAGTGTATATCTAGGAGTGCATGTAGGTGGTGGAGTTTATTATTTATACTTCTGATATTTAGATGGCACATTAGAAATTATTTCGGGGCATTATGTGAGCATCTTATGTTGGTAGGGATTTTATCTGTGGGGTTAGTGGTAGTTGTTGAGCTTGGGCCAGGGTTAGGATGGATGTCACCGTCAGCTGTGAGGTTACATAGGCTTTGTATGAGTTTGTTGAACTTTAGTAGGAGTTGGTAATAGGTCTTAGTTCTTGGGTTTAAGTATTTTTGGTGGTATAGGATAGACTGGAGTTTGAGTTGTGCTGTGGGTGTGGAAGTGGAGTTGAAATGTGTGAGGGGTTTGTGTTTGGATGTAGATGTTTATGCTGGAAGTAGAGTGTTGAAAATTAGGCAGGTGGTGCAATTCATAGGCAGTGAGGAGGTAAAGTATTATGAGTGAGGGTTTGAGGTAATACAAAGGTTTCAGTTTTGGGGATGAGGAGGGAGTAGGTGGACACATGGTGGGTATAGAAGTGGTTAGACCTGAGAGAAATATAGGAGTTGTGATGGAGGAGTTTTGAGTGTAGGGGAAAGTGGGAGTAAGTGAATGGATGTGTGGGGGATGAGTTATGATAGGATGAGAGAGTTTTGTAGGAGTGGTCAATTAAGGAGGGGAGGGGTTTGTGTAGTATAAGTTTAGTAGTGGTGGGGCGGGTGGGAATTGGGGACAGGGTAGGGGAGCGGAGTGAGCCCGGAGGGCGAACGGAGCAGGAAGAGCCAGAGAAGAACAGTATGCAGGGAAAACAATCATAGTCAACAGCCATAGTTCTAATACAAAACAAAAAGCATGACCAAGTTTGATGATTATGCAGCTCTTGGCTGAGCTTACTCAATGTTAAGACACTACCCTGACCTTTTTATGGGCAAGTTGAAGACTGCTCATTAACTCGCTAACCACGTTTTTCCATTATGTGATTGGCAACATGCATCAGACCCACGTGGCAAAAGACAGTAAATTATAGTAACCAGCAATATTCAGCGGCTAGCACAACCTCTATGATAAGACAATGTAACTTGTATGAAAGCAGGAACAGTTACACATTCTGAAGATCGATTTCAATAACAAAAACACAGCAAAAACGCTACTTACACAGGTGGGAACGCCGAAGGCAGGAAACGCATAGCAGCCTAGGATATCTAAAGGATTAAAGATTGCGCCACTTGGGAGCAGGTAAATATATGGGTTAGATGAAGAAGTAGGGTAGGAGGGGGAGGAGAGTAGTGAGTAGGTGCAGGTCCAGTCGGAAGTGAGCTACACACCGAACCTATAGGGTAGGCTGAGAAGGATAAAAACTAAGGAGTTTCAACAGCTGACGTAGGTAGAGCTAAGAGAGGGGGTGGGGCAAGAGGTAAGGATGGAGCAGATAGATAGGGATCAGGAGTGTGAATGTGTAGTGGTGGCTATTGGGGGCAAGGTAGTCTTGGAAACAGTGAGAGAGCCAGAAAAGAACAGTATGCAGGGAAAACAATCAGTGGAGTGCTGATTGTTAAGGTAAGTATAAAAGGAAATGGGAAGTTGGACAGCTTAGAAATATATGGAAGTAGTGGGGTGGGAATGGGTCTATCATATAACAAAAGTAATGGATGTTTGTCTATCATATAACAAAAGTGTAGAGTCTAATGGATGTTTGTGAGAAAGTTTGTACAATGGAGTTAGATTTGCAAGGGGAAAAAGACCTAGGAGGAGGAAGCCACTTAGTGGGTGAAGATTGTATTATAACCAGAGCTACTCAATGGGCTTGCAGCTCTAAAATATAGCTCTAATTGTAGAGGTAGGGTAACACAGGAGTTGTGAAAGGGAAGCTTAAGGGTGGGTATTCTAGTGGTTGGGAGGGGGGAGGGTATGACTGCTGGCTGTCCTGGCTTTGGGTTCTACAAGATGCACCTGAGTTGAAAATAACATTAGTAACTTTTGGATACAGTCAGTATAAAATGTACTTTCTTTTGTCCTTTAGGGAAAAGAGGTCCAACAAGTTTTGGCAATGTTCCTTAGCTTGGGGAAGAGGCAGCAACCTGGATGGGGTAGGTAACCCTGTGCATAAGCAATAATAGGATAGCATAAAATAAGAAGATAGTAACACAGGGCTAGCAATACGGAGGCTAAAAAGACCTCTTGCTTTCATGGAGTTGTGTATGAGACACTGATTAATAGTTACAATCCTCATATGTACTATGAAAAAAAAACAAAGCAAGGTAGAGAAAGCAAAAATAATACGTTATTCTAGCTATTTTATCGGCTACTAAAGCATTTCAGTTCTTAAAAAATACAATCCATGTAAGGACACATAGCATTTCCTGCAGATGGACTGTTCTGTATCATTTCCTGGTTGAATTGCCACTGTACAGTAAACTCTGTGGGTGAGAGAACTGCTGCTAGATGCCTCAAATCTTCTCAAATCATGCTGCCTCTTCGGCAGGGAGGCCATGAATAAGTACACTGGCAAGGTCTTGGATTTTCACACTTTAAGATTCCTGCTGTCTGCTTACCTACTAGGAGGCTTGTCTGTAGAATTTAACTGTAAAGCATGCAGCCACAGAACATTCTTCTGCAAAGGCCTGCTGTCCATCTTTCTCACTCTCCCTTCCTCTTATATTCCATTCTGTTGGATGACTGATTATCAGTCTCCCCACTGTGCACTTACAGCACCCCCATTTCATACAGTTTTTACATTTGGGATGGTGTGCTACCTAATTAGGTCCCATCTAACCTGGCATTTCCCCTGCATTGCTTACAAGCAGTGCTTCTCCATACCTGATTCACTAGATTGCTGCCTGGACTGTTGTAGTACTGTTCAGGCACAGACTAACTCACTCCTACTGACTCAAGAGAAGTGGCCTGCTTCTATCCTAAACTCAGACCACCCCCCCCCCGGGTTTCTTCTGTTTGTACTTTGCAAGTTCTGCCTTTCCCTCACATCATCGCAACTACTTTGACTTAAGCACTATACTACTACACAGTTACCATACTCAGCTTCCCTAATGTATGACATACTTTCCCTTCATTAAATTTCTATCTACATCCACTTTTTTATTAAAATCCTACTAGTGTGCTATAACATAGACCTCCATGCACTGCTGCCACTGTTACTCTTCTATGAAATTTACAGTAACTCCTCCAATCTCACCTACCTTCTCTCAGACTCAAACCCAACCTATGTTTACCATCAACATTGTGATTCTCCCCCAGTTGTCTTCATAACTACCCTGGCAATACCTTCATACCTCACTGATTACCACATTACCCCTACAATACCCTAACACATACTCATACATATGCACATCATACCTCTCAACCTGGAAACATCAAAAATCTGGACAAGACCCATGCAAAATAGGTACAAATCTGTACGCTGATTAACATAAAATTTGCATACATAATTACGTAACCTTGCCCACTCCAGTGGAATTGTGGGATACCAACTTTCAAATGCAAACTGAAGAACAGACAACCAAAATATGGCACCATAGTCCCCTGCAGCCATTCCAGTGTCCCATTACCAGGATATTCCACCCCTTTTACCATAAACACTAATGTGTGTATACTGCTTTACTTCTACAATGATTATTTGGATTTTATTTTTACATTTTATAGCACAATGCACAAACACTAATAGACATCTGCTAAACAAAGCAATAATGTCTCATAATGAAAACAGACTTAGTATTAAAACTTCTCTGCCCTTGAAACTCACATTCATTGAAACAGCATTGAAACTCACATCATGTCCAAAGAAAATGCATCTGGCCAGTGGTGGATAAAGATTACCGTTGGGCTGTTTTCAAATCATAGGCCCCTTGCACACAAAACAAAAAACATACATGTGTTCTTTGATGTACATTCCTGACTTTATTAAATTATATTCTTTGTATAATACAGCACACTTGTTAGACTTGGAGCACATTTTAAATTTATTGTTTGAACATTTTTCCAGTAGGCAATGAAACAAAATGCATGAACCAATAATAACAAAATTGCCCAATTCAGAACATTTCCATCATAAAAGTCTATGTATACATACACACAATATATATATATATATATATATATATATATATATATATATATATATATATATATATATGTTGTTGGTGCTGTTGTGTCTTTTGGCTTTTCCCAGTTAGGAGTCGCCACAGCGGAACTCCTGTCCGCTAATGATTGGCATTTGATTTGTACAGCTTCTCGCACCTATTTTTAATTTCAATTTTTTGGTGGGGGGGGGACAAAAAGTCAAAAACCAGGAACACATTTTAAACATTGCTTGTATAATTTTGGAAAGTTGCTAGAATAAAATGTTGTGTTACCATCATGCATTTCACTGCCAAGTCTTGAATGCAGGACCATGTGCACTACAGTCAGAGCAACATACCACAATGCCAAATCAGCAGTTTCCTGAAAAACAGGAAGACTTAAACTTAAATGGCTATCATTTAGTGAATTCAGTTCTCACTAATCACCATAGCTCTCAACCAGTTAGCACAAAACACCTGGGCAAAGCCAATAATGGGAGAATACAGCCCCAAAATAGGGACAAATTTCAAATACTGATCTTATAAACTTAGAAAATTGCTAGAATAAAAGGTTTTGTGTTACCATTTATTTTCCGAAGAATATGAAGTCTGAAATTCAAATGCCTGTCATTATTTAGTGAATTCAATCCATCAGTGATTTGTCACAAAAATCCTGAAAACCACAAATTTTATGAGGAACAGAACAAAAGTATGAAGCATAAATTCATAAGGGGTGGTAGCTAGGGACTTTAGGCGCTTGTTACCTGTCCCAAAGATACAGGGTTTGAGCCTGAGTACTTCTAGCACCAGGTATATTCAACTGGGGCATTTACACACACACACACACACACACACACACACACACACACACACACACACACACACACACACACACACACACACCAGTTCTATTCAGATACCTGAAATACTTGTGCTCAATTCAAGCAGCCCATTCATGAGAAGATAAAATACCTCAAAAGCTCTGCATTCCCCATGCTTGTAGATCCATTTCAAGCAGCAGTCGTTTCCTTCTCGCTCAAGCTCTGCACCAGTACCCAGAAGATAATAAATGTTTCTTCCACCATTGAAGCAGTCCTTCCTGCTCGCAGATCCATTCAAACAGTGAAAGCAACCAGCCGGAAATGCATGCACATCCAAGTAAATGTTTCAACAATTCAAACAGTGACTGCAGCCAGCCGGAAATGTGTGCATGTGAGCCCTTGAGCTCAATTCTGATAGGCTGATGTAGCTGATGTCATCACGCATGTGATGACATCAGCTCAAAAACGAAAAAAAAAGCTGGGAAAAATTCAGAAATGAAGGGTTGCCACTTGGGATTTGTGGCATCCCATTATTTGGACTCCAAAACTCGGTAAAAACCAAGTAATTTGGTACGGTTGGGAGGTATGACGCACACCACCCACAAACAGACTCACACACTACTACTTACACTTTCACACACCTTATATTTTGAAGCAATATGTGCATCCACACTCACAAATCTTCCTTCTCTTTTCCTTACCAAAACCTGGCATTCCTAAAAATTCTGAATAAACTAAAAATCTAAGAAAAGAGCTCTTATAAAAACATTTTCCTTCTAAAAATTCTCTAACTACCTGGTGATATTCAGCTAAACTCAGGACCCACACCTCATAGGTTTCATTAACTCACTCCTACCACTAACTCTAAAGCACAC
Source organism: Protopterus annectens (assembly GCF_019279795.1). Taxonomy (NCBI): domain Eukaryota; kingdom Metazoa; phylum Chordata; order Ceratodontiformes; family Protopteridae; genus Protopterus; species Protopterus annectens. The sequence continues at coordinate 366,573,293 of NC_056726.1, read as the reverse complement.
AACACTGCCTATAACACATTTTCCAGTTCCAATTCACTAACTCATCACACAGACACTAACTCAGCCATTCCTACTTACTTACCAGTAATCCCATCCCTGACCCCAGAGCTCAAAAATAAATACATTACTACTATACTGTGGTGGACTGACTATTGTGTTCAACCTACCACATCAGCAGATTACTGAAGTCAACCTTGATGTCTGAGCTTTGACTGGCACCTGACTCAAACCTCACTGTACTACCTTGCAGCCACACCTTTCCTACTATTCTTCAGTTTCATCTGCCTAGCACACATATTGGTGAAAGATGCATTCTCTTCATTAAAAAGCATATCGATTATCAAATCATAGAAGCCTCATCTACCACTAATCCATTTATCCCCAGCTGGGTACTAGTTCACCTACTTTTGTCTGCAAAGTCCACCCTAACCATTGTGTGGGTATATTACTGCCCTTGTGAATCATTTTCATCCTCCCGCTATGTACTACAGAAATGCACACAATTAGCACATGGAAAAAATCATATCTCTGCTATGATTTTTAAAGACCACTGCTTTGAGTTGTAATGCTTGTAGGTTGACCGGTATGGTGACTGCCTCTAAAGTCAACCTTATACTTTTCCCAACAGTATCATTATTCAAAGCATGTTTCTTGACCTTCAATAATGTGATCCATGAATTAATGACCTCGCTGACCTCCCAACAGAAAGTTCAAAAACCTGTCAACTTTTGGTATTGTAGCATTGCACAATTGTAACAACACAAACATATTTGCATCATCTAATAGCAGGAAAAGTATTTTGTCCCCAAAAAGAGCTAGCACAAATTCATAGGTTCATAGGTAGGTACTAGGCTATCAGCCCTAGGGTCCATACAAGCCTAGCCAAAAAAGGTACCCTGGCTTTCGCCACCCAAGAAATTTATTTTCCTGTGTCCCTGTTGAGCAGAGCCACAGAAGTGATCCCCAGGGTGAATTTCCCATTTCCCATCCAATCATCAAGATTTTTCTTGAAGAGTGCTAATGAAGAGCTCTGTTTGACATAGATAGGTAGTCTGTTCCAGAGTATGGGAAGTCTCTGGGACAGGAATCTATCCCTCCAGCATAAACTGAGTAAAGCATGATCAAAAAAGGGCAATAGAAGAAATAAGAGAGAGAGAGAGAAAAAGAGTCAGTACCATCAAAACCATCATAAAAGAAAGAAAAGTTAGAAAGAATCATCGAGACATACTAGGTCAGAAAAACTCCACACCCCCCCCCCCCCCACATATTGTTTCCTAAGCAGATCCAAACAGAGTTCCCACTATAGACAACACTATTCATTTTCCTCAAGACAAAATGACACAAATGGACCCCAGCAAGCAAGTAATGAACACCAGGATTTTACCATGTGTCAAAAAGCACCCAGATTAGACCCATTGCAACAGGTTCCCACAATGAACACAACAGAATGGACCACCATCTTACACAAGGACCAACAGAATTAACCAAATCAGACACCACCCAGCACTCCCCAGCAGAAGAATGACAATACACAACCTACACCACAAGCTCACCACTCACAGGACTGATACCAAACACAACTGGACAGATCACCACAAGGAACATACCACTGGAGAGATAAAGCATGGCAGGGGAAGAGAGATCTGAAGCATCTCTGGCACCTCCCTGACACCTTCAACAGCAGGCAGGGTCAGAGGAACAGAGAAGACAACACATGATTTGGAACCACTCCACAAAGCCACTAAACAAGACTTTATAGAAAGTCCTAAATAAAGGACTGACCTTCATGCCACACCAAAGTAGCAAGCTGGTTGGCACAATCGATCTGAAACTCTTTACAAGGAAGCTTAACCTAAAAATATTTTTTATGGCAAAAAACATGACAACGGCAACCTTATTAGCCCCAATAGACCCACTATCCCAGTAAGAAAATGGAACAAAATAGCAATTGTTGCCCCCCCGCCATCCCCACCATCACAACTTTCGAGAACAAATATGAGACATAAATCCACAAGACACTGAACAAACCCACTAGGAGGAAATTTTACAATCTTGACAAGGAGGAAATCAGAGCACTGATCAACCTAAGCAAAGAAAAAACAAGGAGAATCATGAAGATGAACAAAGTAGGGGGCCTTTTGGTCACCGATACATCAGCTTATAGCACAAAAATCCTGAATATGCTCAACACCCCTACAGATTATGAAAACATAAACCTGGGCAGAACCAAATATTCCTATGAAGAGACCCTAATTAAAATCACAAACCTCAGTGAGGAAGGACTTATTAAGTAATTATCTACATGAATTTTTGACAGTCACCCACCCGAAACTTCCAACCTTTTTTTGGCATTCACAAGTCTCACAAGAATCAACTTGGTCCTCCTTACACACCGGTGATAGCCAGCAGTGGCTCTATCACCAAACCTATCTCAGTTTATCTGGAGGTGCGGATCAAGACTCTAGCTGAAAGCAATAAATCTTTCATACTGGATTACATGGACTTCCTGTGTAAGATCAAGAAAATCCAAGTAGACCATGACTCCATCCTGGTCAGAACTGATTTTGAAGCATTGTATGCAGTCCTTCCACATGATTACTGCATACAAGCAGTAACCAAAGCTTACAACAGGCATTAGGAAGCCCTACCCAGGGAAACTGAATCCATAGGAAGGCTGATAAAACTTTTCCTTAACAATAACTATTTTCAATTCCAAGGTAAGTATTTTAAACAAACCACAGGGATTGTAATTGAAGCAACCATGCCCCCCAGCTTGGCTAACACTGCACTGGGAAAATGGGAAGAGAATATGTATACAACTCCCCCTTTTACCAACAGATAATCTGTTACCTCCACTTTATCAATGACATCTTTATTATTTGGAATGGGAGCCTGGATCTTCTTGAGTGATTTCTGGAATACATCTGCAATTCCATGAGTTTCATCTGCTTTACTACCACTCACAGCCTCCATACAGTTAAATTTTTGGACATCCAAGTTAGTAAAAATCTAGAGACAGAATTACTCACGAATGACTTGTACCAAAAACTCACCCGGATCAACTTGCTACTCCACTATAGCAACAAGCATCCGCAGAGAGGAAAACTGAATGCAATTAAATCTCAAGGACTGAAGATAGCAAAACTGACTAAGGAAAAAGAGTCATTCTCAAAAAAAAACATCATAGAACTACAAGAAGACTTTCTGGCCAGAGGATAGTGCAATCATTTTGTCAAACAAATTATAGAGTCCATCATTATTCATAAAGAAAACAACGACCCCAGTATGGAACATTCCTTTGACCAGACTGATAGATATTTCTGTAACCTTACCAGACACAGGCACAATGACAGATGGAGAACTACCATCACCCTCACCTATTCATTGGACTTTAATGACATCAAGAGAGCAATCCAGAACAACTGGTGCATTATTAACGAGAACAAGACTCTGAATAAGATCCTCCCCCCAAAACCAACCTTTACCATCCATAAAAACAACAGCGGAAGATAATAAGTAGAAGGAAGACTATCAATAAGTTAGAGACCAGGATCACATATCACTGCACCAACATACATCAAGGCACCCCTACCAACTCCTTGGCAAAGCAAGCTAAAGAAAACATTGGACACAGCACCTTACTTTTCATGTCATTGACAGGATCTGCAATGAAGACTTAAAGAGCAATAGAAATGGCAGACTAGAGTAGAACAAATTAAAATGGCAGATTTGACCGACAGCAGGAAAAACACCAGGACTGATAACTTCATTTTCTATTATCTGCCTATTGAACCTTAGGATATTGGACCAGCACAATTTTTACTGAACTTTAGAGAATGACCAGTATATATATATATATATATATATATATATATATATATATATATATATGTATTTCTCAGCAACTTTGATCAGTTTATATAAAAAAGAAAAAGAAAGAAAAAAAAGATTAAAGATATAACCCCAACTGCCTAAACAGGGGTATCTCTTATTTGGCTAAATAACTACTAAGCAAGCTCCATGTTGCTTCAGGGGATTAAATCAGTCCTGGATTATTAGCAATATCTAACCCATTTTAGATGAACACATCTAACACTGGAACTGTTAGCTGTAGGAATCAGCACATGAATGTAGACCCAACCCCTGCAGGCAGATCTGATGAAGGTACATGAAAGCGCTGCAGTATCAGCTCCAGAAAGTTGAGACTCTTTCTATCTTTATATTTATTGCTGGATCACCGTACCCAGCAAATTGTATTCCTGCTTGTTTTATCAGTTTTTAATGGTTTAAGCTAGGAATGTAATTTCCTGGAAGGCGGCATCCATGTCCAGGCAATACGTAGAACAATAACTGTAGTATAGAAGGTGATATTTAAATGGACATGATTTTGCTTTTCAACTACAGTTTACCGCACTTATGTTTAAGATTTTTTTAGTAGATTTGTTATCTTTCATTAGATGCCATTGAAACATAGCTGTTAAGTCTTTGGAAACAGTTAAAGCTTGTTGGGCGAGGCAGTGTTCTAGACCACGCCCCCAGTGGTAAGCCATCCTCCACTAATGGCACTACGCGTGAGGGCTGACATATCTCGAAGAACACCCCCTCAACGAACAATTGAAATACGTGCATGTTCTTACAGGCTTTAGCACATTATCCGAGCAGTGCTCATTTGCCTGTGAAGTAGTATTTACAAATAAAGAGATTTCTTCAGACAAGAAGTAGCTGAGAGAGTCCTACTTTCATTTTTAACCACATTTCTTTTGTGTGATACTGTAAAGGATCTTTCCACCTCTATATTCTTTTGACGAATATGGTACTTCAACAGGGACACTGCTATTTTTTTTTCCTTAGATTTTAGACTGGTGAGCTTTTTCACAAAGGTTTATTCAAAGTATGTCTGATGGTAGTTTGGTTATATTTTTTTTAGTTAACTGATGGCAAAAGGAAAGCATTTGCTTTTCTTATAATATTTTTTATTTTGACTTGCAGAAATTGATGCAATGTGCATCAATGTTTTTGCAAACAGATGGTTTATAAACATTTATATATATATATATATATATATATATATATATATATATATATATATATATATATATAGTTTACCTTTACATGTGCGTAATGCACATGGATGAAATTCAAAAGTCTGAATGGACTTTTTCAAGTCTTCGGAAAGCCGAAAACAGAATACATCGAACGTGCAATGAGCGAATGCACAGTAACGATCGCTCATTGCAGATTCGGCATTTTTGGTGTGAGGTGTACTATAGTGGGGATCGGGAAGTGGACATTTTCCCCACTGTAGTACGACCTCAGAGTTAGAATAATAAAGTAGGGGGTATGGGGTGCACAGCCCCCCACATGAGGGGTGCAGGGGGAGCGCCTCCCCCCTGCATTATGATTTTTATTTGAATTGAAGTTCGAAAATCAGCCAATCTGGTTTTTGATTTGCTGATTTTCGAACTTTGGTGCAAATCGGAATTACGATTTTCATCATTCCAGTTCGCACAAAGGGCCATTCGGTAGGTTGATTTTCAACCTTTCAAAGGTAAACCATATATATATATATATATATATATGTATATACATACACACACACACACACACACACACACACACACACACACACACACACACACACACACACACACACACACATATATATATATATATATACATATATATATATATATATATACACATATATCATTGTTTTGTAAATATCTGTGTGTGTGTGTGTGTGTGTGTGTGTGTGTGTGTGTGTGTGTGTGTGTGTGTGTGTGCACGTGCGCAATGTATTATATTTCTCTAATGGCAGGTGCATACCAAATTTACTTTATAAGAACAGTCATAATTACGGGCTGAGCATAAGATGTAAAATACATGTGTACAGTTTGGGAATGTCAGGAATGTACATTGTAATGCTTTTGCATCTTGTGTTGTTGTATTTGTAAAGTAGTCTACACTTGTTAAATGTTTATTGTCCAAGAATCATGTTAAAAGTATGGGACGACTCTAACTCTTAGTTACAAAAATATTTTCCTGCTATTGGATGATGCAAATTTTGTGCTGTTACAGTTCTAGCATTCTACAATACCAAAAGTAGACAGGTTTTTAAACTTTCTGCTGAGAGATCACAGAGGTCATTAACTTACAGATCACAGCATCAAAGGTAAAGAAAACCCAGTCTGATGCCCCTTGCATTCCTACAAATAACACTGCATCTGTGTTTTTGTTTCAACATTATTTTACTAGGCTAAGACATGGTGCTTGTAACTAGGAAGGGATAAATAAGCAAACTTGCTATTTACCCACCCAGGTAAGAGAAGCAGATTGTTTTGATTGTTAAGAAACTAATCAAGTCTCATTTTTATAAGCTTTCTCCTTGTAATACACACTGTGTTCCATACGGTGATATGAAATTGGTAACTGATTAAACTCAATTTTCTGGCAGCATCAGGATAGAAACTGCAAATAGATGAAATTTGTTGAATGAACAGGCTAATAGTCCTTATATAGAACAATGAAGTAGTAAACATACCAGATTTGTAAGAAGACAAAATCTGCTGAGACATGAGAATAATGAAATTATGCACTGAAGTGCACAAGACCAAGTTCTGTAAACTGACCCCCCCCCCCCGCACGCACACATACACCATACAAGACATTACAGTTTGTTGTTCTACGGAAAGACATGGAGAGAAACAGCATCTGGAATTTATGTGCCTTTGTATATACCAGCCATAGTCATACTACCAGATGGTGCTGTCATTACCGTTAAATCCACCAAGTCCCGTAAACTGAGTACACACTAGAAATTCATCAGAAGAGCCACAAAAATAGTAAAGGTGTTTCTTTGCAGCTGAACAGAAGAGATTTCATTTGTATATATGCAGTCCTTTCAGCATCATGATAAAGAGCTCACATTCATTTTAGCTCACACTGTTTTACAAACAACATGATAAAATAATTTATTTATTATTTATTTATTTTATTTTTGTTTTACATTTGTTTACCAGGAAAGTCTGACTGGGCAGGGAGGCCCAGGGAGAAAAGCTCCAGACCAGTACAATATAATCAATAGAAACAATACATAAATAGTAACATAAATTTGCACAAAGAGATTATACAAACGAGTAACAGTAGAGAAGAGAAACATACAGTCTAAGATTAGCAAAAAAGCATACAGATACAAATTATGTATAAGATAAATACAGTAGAAAAATCTTTAAGAGAGAAATTCTTTCTATAAAACGAACAACAGCAAAAATGGAGACCAAGTTGCTACACCACAGATTGAAACAACAAAGCCAGTATACAAATAAGGTTCTGTATTTATTCTCTAGCGCCTCGGCCACAGTAAGCTTTCAAGGAGTAAAACATAACACAGACAAAAATGTTTATATAGCATCAGCTATTAACAGCAATCAAACACTCAAACAATTAAATCATTAAAGTTAATTAAAATACAATTCAAACAAATTTAAAGTGCATTCCAGGCAAATCAAATAACACTTCTCCAGCAACAATCTGTATTCAAACCCCTAGGAATTAGGGTTTCATACTTCAAAATAAAAATAGTTTCTTTTTTTAATAGTGCATTCTTAATCAAATTCTCATTTAGTTCACTTATAAAAACCTGTTCTAAAATGGTTGCTGTTAAACTATCACATTTGCCATCATGACATTCATAAAAATGCTGAGCTAAAGGACTTTCTAATTTTTTTACCCTAATATCCCTCAAATGTACCAATACTCTCACCTTAAACATTCTCTTCGTTTGGCCAATATAAAACTTATTACAACCACATCTGATGGCATATATCACTCTCTCAGTTCTACAACTATACTGGTCATTTGATCTATACTCAATATTATTTATATAAGGGAAAAAATTAATTACATAAGGGCAAACACTACATTTCCCACATGATAACATCCCTCTACTCATAATTTGGTATTGCAATTTTTCATCAGGTTTATGGAATCTAGTGTGCACTATCATATCCTTCACATTTCTACCCCTCTTGTAAGAGAACATTAACTTTTTTTCAACTAAACTCTTCAATTCAAAATAATTTTTTAGAAAGTCCCAAAAATGTAAAATACATTTTTTGATATTCTCAATGCAAATATTATAAGTAGAAACCATAAATATCTTTTCCACTTCTTTGTAATTCTTAATATCATTCCTACACTTATTTATACATAATGGCCCCTTATTAAACCTATTATTAAAAATCTTATTGATATCTAAATCAATCAACTTTATATCATATTGTCTTTTTTCAAACATATTCCTAGTACATAATATTTCATTCATAAATGTATTATTATCATTACATAACCGAGAAATTCTCAAAAATTCACCATATGGTAAGGCTTCAAGGGTATGTTTAGGGTGACAGCTGGTGCCCATCAAAAATTCATTTGGTAAATCAAATTTTCAATGTATGCTAGTGATGACATGTTGTCCTGAAATACCCTGTAGATTAATATCTAAAAAAGAAACAGTTGATCCACACTGTATACCATCAAAACATATATTAAACCTATTTATTTGAATATCCTGTATAAAATCATTCACTAAATGCTTACCCCCTTCACATAAAAAAATTAGATCATCAATAAATCTAAAATAAAATTTTACATGATTTTTCACAAAACAATTAGTATAAATACATTCTTTTTCAACTAATCCCATAAAAATGTTAGCATACATTGGTGCAAAGGGCGCACCCATTGCTGTACCTTGGATTTGATGAAAAATTTGATTATCAAAGTAAAAATAATTATTTTCTAAACAAAACTTCAATAAATCTAAAACATAATGTGTTAACGGAAAGTCTCCCATCTGTTTATGTACTGCTTCAATTCCAAATACATGTTTAATATTGGTATAGAGACTCTTAACATCTAGAGTCAGCCAGTACATACTGTCTACCCAAATGACATTTTTAATTTTACAAAGAAAATCAAATGAATCTTGTATATAAGATGAGAGTTTCTGGGCTTCCTTTAACAATACTTGATGCAGAACAACTCCCAAATTATGTAGAAAGTATCTACTGGCCGAAACTATAGGTCTACCCAGAGGATTCCTACTATTTTTGTGAATCTTGGGTAGGCAATAGAAATAAGCTGGACCAGAGTCCTCCACACTTAATTTGTTCTTAACATCAGCTTCCAACCAATATCCTAGTCTCAAACCTCTCTGTATTAGACAGGTATACTTATTTTTAGCCTGTTTAACAAAATCTTCTGTAACTACACAATATACTGTATCATCACTCAATAAATCTAAGCACATTTTATAATATTGTGTATAATGCATGATTATAATTTTATTTCCTTTATCTGATGGTTTCACAATTAATTCCTTCTGTTTAGAAAAATTAACTAGTTCAGACCATTCCCTTTTAGAAAAATTATAATTAACCTGTGTCAAATCTAAATTATTTATCAACAAATTAACTTCAAATTCAACCATCACATGAAAACTTTTTATACCTTCATGTGAAGAAGGGGGCATATAAGTACTCTTAGTGTTTACTCTCGAAGTGTCTATAACACAATAAGCATTTAAGTCACTCTCACAGGATACAAAAGATTCATTTGAGTCCAAATCTGAAACATAATCATCAGTAGTATGTGTATCATTCAATGCAGTTTCCACACCAACATTCAAAGAAGGTAAACAGTGAAAATGATACCATAAATATATTTGCGCACAAATCTGAACAATTCTATTTTAAACTCATATTTCTTAGGTAAAACAGATGATAATACATTTAAGAATGAAATATTATGTACTAGGAATATGTTTGAAAAAAGACAATATGATATAAAGTTGATTGATTTAGATATCAATAAGATTTTTAATAATAGGTTTAATAAGGGGCCATTATGTATAAATAAGTGTAGGAATGATATTAAGAATTACAAAGAAGTGGAAAAGATATTTATGGTTTCTACTTATAATATTTGCAGTGAGAATATCAAAAAATGTATTTTACATTTTTGGGACTTTCTAAAAAATTATTTTGAATTGAAGAGTTTAGTTGAAAAAAAGTTAATGTTCTCTTACAAGAGGGGTAGAAATGTGAAGGATATGATAGTGCACACTAGATTCCATAAACCTGATGAAAAATTGCACTACCAAATTATGAGTAGAGGGATGTTATAATGTGGGAAATGTAGTGTTTGCCCTTATGTAATTAATTTTTTCCCATATATAAATAATATTGAGTATAGATCAAATGGCCAGTATAGTTGTAGAACTGAGAGAGTGATATATGCCATCAGATGTGGTTGTAATAAGTTTTATATTGGCCAAATGAAGAGAATGTTTAAGGTGAGACTATTGGAACATTTGAGGGATATTAGGGTAAAAAAATTAGAGAGTCCTTTAGCTCAGCATTTTTATGAATGTCATGATGGTAAATGTGATAGTTTAACAGCAACCATTTTAGAACAGGTTTTTATAAGTGAACTAAATGAGAATTTGATTAAGAATGCACTGTTAAAAAAGAAACTATTTTTATTTTGAAGTATGAAACCCTAATTCCTAGGGGTTTGAATACAGATTGTTGCTGGAGAAGTATTATTTGATTTGCCTGGAATGCACTTTAAATTTGTTTGAATTGTATTTTAATTAACTTTAATGATTTAATTGTTTGAGTGTTTGATTGCTGTTAATAGCTGATGCTATATAAACGTTTTTGTCTGTGTTATGTTTTACTCCTTGAAGGCTTACTGTGGCCGAGGCGCTAGAGAATAAATACAGAACCTTATTTGTATACTGGCTTTGTTGTTTCAATCTGCGGTGTAGCAACTTGGTCTCCATTTTTGCTGTTGTTCGTTTTATCCTTTTTTCTATGGCCAGTGATCCAGCATTGAATATTCTGAGGGTTTTTAGAGAGGATAATCCAGGTACCTCTCAGCGGACTATTGATGGTTTCTTCAATTCAGAGCGCGATCTTGATCGCTCCGATACTAATGCTGTTGGTGAGAATGTCTCGGGTTTACCATTATGGGAGCATTTTTTAGCTGAAACAAGGAACAAGCGTGCTTCTAATCCTTTTGCCAATATCGGAAAACGCTCCGTGGATTACCCGGTAGAGGTAAAGACATTAATCTCTAAACTAAGCAATTTAATGAATAAGGAAATGTTGACTTTCTATAATTATACGAGTCTGCAAAGATACTTAGATCTTGACATCATACCGCGAGGGTTGAGAGCTGTTAAATTTCCTTCTGAGCCATTCATTGGAACTTGTGCAGTTGATAAGGTCTTTCAGCAGAGATGGGAAAAAGCGGAACATCTCTGCTCAAGGGAATGGCTTAATATTCTGATTGAGAGAGATACCATTAAACTGTCTAACATAAAAAAGGATATTAATATGGTTTGTTCTAACTTAATGTCTGCTTTAGACAGGGCGAAATTTGAGTCCTGTCTTCATGATATTAGAGACAAATTAAACTCACAAGAAAAGAGAGTCCTTGAACAGAAAATGTACAAGATACAGAGAGATCTCCGTGATTTCAAAAAAGGCGCTGCCTATTTCAGGAGATCCAATCAGCGTTCATGTTCCAAAGCTCGTCGTAATGATGCTGGCTGGTTTAAAGAAAGAACTGGTAATAACGTTTATCTGCCTGCGAGCCCAGCAGTCAGACAAGATGTGGATAATATAATAAACCATGATTTTCCACCTTTGCCATCACCGGTGGATGATTTATATTTCTCTGAACATTTTCGTCCACCAAGGGCATATGGTAGGCAACAGAAGAGAAGTTTTTCGGATCAGGAACAGCAAAGGGGAGGGCCCCCACGCCAATGGCGTGATAACAAAAGGACAAAATGGTACTAATTTATGTTCTGGATCTAATATTGTAATTAATTTATCTGGATGTCAGTTAAATGATAGTATTTATGCTGTATTGAATCATGGATTGAAATTTGTACCCACTGTTTTACCTAAGAAATATGAGTTTAAAATAGAATTGTTCAGATTTGTGCCCAAATTATATTTATGGTATCATTTTCACTGTTTACCTTCTTTGAATGTTGGTGTGGAAACTGCATTGAATGATACACATACTACTGATGATTATGTTTCAGATTTGGAAACAAATTAATCTTTTGTATCCTGTGAGAGTGACTTAAATGCTTATTGTGTTATAGACACTTCGAGAGTAAACACTAAGAGTACTTATATGCCCCCTTCTTCACATGAAGGTATAAAAAGTTTTCATGTGATGGTTGAATTTTAAGTTAATTTGTTGATAAATAATTTAGATTTGACACAGGTTAATTATAATTTATCTAAAAGGGAATGGTCTGAACTAGTTAATTTTTCTAAACAGAAGGAATTAATTGTGAAACCATCAGATAAAGGAAATAAAATTATAATCATGCATTATACACAATATTATAAAATGTGCTTAGATTTATTTAGTGATGATACAGTATATTGTGTAGTTACAGAAGATTTTGTTAAACAGGCTAAAAATAAGTATACCTGTCTAATACAGAGAGGTTTGAGACTAGGATATTGGTTGGAAGCTGATGTTAAGAACAAATTAAGTGTGGAGGACTCTGGTCCAGCTTATTTCTATTGCCTACCCAAGATTCACAAAAATAATAGGAATCCTCCGGGTAGACCTATAGTTTCGGCCAGTAGATACTTTCTACATAATTTGGGAGTTGTTCTGCATCAAGTATTGTTAAAGGAAGCCCAGAAACTCCCGTCTTATATACAAGATTCATTTGATTTTCTTCGTAAAATTAAAAATGTCATTTGGGTAGACAGTATGTACTGGCTGACTCTAGATGTTAAGAGTCTCTATACCAATATTAAACATGTATTTGGAATTGAAGCAGTACATAAACAGATGGGAGACTTTCCGTTAACACATTATGTTTTAGATTTATTGAAGTTTTGTTTAGAAAATAATTATTTTTACTTTGATAATCAAATTTTTCATCAAATCCAAGGTACAGCAATGGGTGTGCCCTTTGCACCAATGTATGCTAACATTTTTATGGGATTAGTTGAAAAAGAATGTATTTATACTAATTGTTTTGTGAAAAATCATGTAAAATTTTATTTTAGATTTATTGATGATCTAATTTTTTATGTGAAGGGGTAAGCATTTAGTGAATTATTTTATACAGGATATTCAAATAAATAGGTTTAATATATGTTTTGATGGTATACAGTGTGGATCAATTGTTTCTTTTTTAGATATTAATCTACAGGGTATTTCAGGACAATGTCATCACTAGCATACATAGAAAATTTGATTTACCAAATGAATTTTTGATGGGCACCAGCTGTCACCCTAAACATACCCTTGAAGCCTTACCATATGGTGAATTTTTGAGAATTTCTCAGTTATGTAATGATGATAATACATTTATGAATGAAATATTATGTACTAGGAATATGTTTGAAAAAAGACAATATGATATAAAGTTGATTGATTTAGATATCAATAAGATTTTTAATAATAAGTTTAATAAGGGGCCATTATGTATAAATAAGTGTAGGAATGATATTAAGAATTACAAAGAAGTGGAAAAGATATTTATGGTTTCTACTTATAATATTTGCATTGAGAATATCAAAAAATGTATTTTACATTTTTGGGACTTTCTAAAAAATTATTTTGAATTGAAGAGTTTAGTTGAAAAAAAGTTAATGTTCTCTTACAAGAGGGGTAGAAATGTGAAGGATATGATAGTGCACACTAGATTCCATAAATCTGATGAAAAATTGCACTACCAAATTATGAGTAGAGGGATGTTATCATGTGGGAAATGTAGTGTTTGCCCTTATGTAATTAATTTTTCCCTTATATAAATAATATTGAGTATAGATCAAATGGCCAGTATAGTTGTAGAACTGAGAGAGTGATATATGCCATCAGATGTGGTTGTAATAAGTTTTATATTGGCCAAACGAAGAGAATGTTTAAGGTGAGACTATTGGAACATTTGAGGGATATTAGGGTAAAAAAATTAGAGAGTCCTTTAGCTCAGCATTTTTATGAATGTCATGATGGTAAATGTGATAGTTTAACAGCAACCATTTTAGAACAGGTTTTTATAAGTGAACTAAATGAGAATTTGATTAAGAATGCCCTGTTAAAAAAAGAAACTATTTTTATTTTGAAGTATGAAACCCTAATTCCTAGGGGTTTGAATACAGATTGTTGCTGGAGAAGTGTTATTTGATTTGCCTGGAATGCACTTTAAATTTGTTTGAATTGTATTTTAATTAACTTTAATGATTTAATTGTTTGAGTGTTTGATTGCTGTTAATAGCTGATGCTATATAAATGTTTTTGTCTGTGTTATGTTTTACTCCTTGAAGGCTTACTGTGGCCGAGGCGCTAGAGAATAAATACAGAACCTTATTTGTATACTGGCTTTGTTGTTTCAAAATTCTTTCTATAAGTCTGTAGTTTTTAGAGGGTTAAGGTAATTAGGTGGGGCATCGACCCATGCTCATTTGGATATGCCTTAGATAAATAGCGCACTTTACAAATGGTCAGTTTGCATTCTGTAACTTTCTGTAAGGGGTATGGCTCTTAAGCCTTTTTTATGGGGTGCTTAGGATGCAGTATGATATTGGATCAATAGTGGGGGTTAACCTGGATCTGAGCAAGTACACTTCCTTGAGCTAGTTAGGTAGGAGTGGAGGTAGAATTTAAAGTAGTGTTTATTATCTAGGATCTGGATTTCTAAATGCAGGGTGTTCCATACTTTTGCGATGGCACTGGAGTTGAGTGAATCACTTGAACTATTCTTGCTTTTGGATATTTCTATTAGTGCTTTATTGGTGGATCTTAAGGGGCAGTTATTAGTGTAGTGGTTTAGTAGGCCTTGCAGGGCTGGAGTTTTGTTGGGGTGGTATAGTATCTGGTGGGCTATTGTAAGCTGATTTTAAGTGAATATGTTTGGTAGTTTTAGCCAGGACAGTTATTTTAGGGCTAAACAGTGATGGGACCTGAAAGCAGAGTCAGTAGCAAACTTGGCTGTTTTGTTGTAGCAGTTGGTTAGTTTGTTTAGGTCTCCATTGTTTAGGTTAGTCAGTATGGAGAGGTATAAAGCGGTGTGGAGAGCAGATGGATTTTTGCGATGGTGGCTCTACTGTAGAGGTTGCCTAGTTTTTTATGGACTTTAGTTTTGGTTTGTGCTATATGTTTCTCAAATTTCACGTTGTTATCTATAATAACACCTAATAACTTGGTTTGAGAGACTGGAGTGATGGTAGTATTGTCAGATGAGATTATTTTAAATGGGGGAATGGGGTCAGTGGCTTTAGAGGGATGAAATAGCATTAGTTGTGTTTTTTGGGGGTTTAGTATTAGTTGTGAGTTGGCTAACCATGTTTCTATTGTGGAAAAGGATTCTTGTGTAAATTTCTGTGGTAGTTAGATAGAGTTGGCAGATTAAAGTGGAGTAGTCGGCATACTGAACCAGACTGGCATGGAGTGTGGCTCTGTGGAGATCATTGGTAAATATTGTGAAGAGAAGAGGTCCAAGGATGGAACACTGAGGGACACCTAAGGTTACTGGCAGGAGTGGGGATAGGGTGTTTTTACATTTTACAGCTTGTTGTCATTTAGATAGATAGCCATTGAACCAAAGTAGAGTAGAGTTACTTAGACTCAGTTTAGAGAGAGCAGTTAGGAGCTTGGGGTGGGAAACAGTATCGAATGCCTTGGAGAAATCGAGAAAGATAGATGAGACCAGGTTACCATTGTTTCTATATTGATTTACAATGTTAGAAAAACTGATAAGGAATGTTGTACTACTATGATTGGGTTGGAAACTGTGTTGTGTGTTGGCCAGCAGATTATTAGTTAGGAGATAGTTAAGGATTTGGGCATAGCCGGCGTTAGGCACCCACGAAACCCACAGCTGCGGGGAGCCCCCGATTACCTCCTCACAAATGAGGGGTCCCATTCAGCAGCCACGGGTTGCTCTGACCAGCGTTGCTCTTCTTTGGCTCTGCTCCTCGTGGATGTCTGCATAGGCCGGCTTCCTGGACCCTACCGTCACTGCGAAAATCAAAATTGTGTTTCTGTTTTTTGTTTGTTTGTTTGTTTGGATTCGCTGGCAAGCTGCACTCAATCAGGTCCGCTCACTGAAACAAGGGATATGATTGGCTGCAGCAGCCTGCGAACTAAGTCCTTGTTTTTTTTATTTTTTTAAAGTAGGAAGTGATGAAGCAAGGACTTGATTGGTCCTTGAAAATTACTTCCTGCACAAACTGCCTTTAAAAAGTGTTCCTTAGCAGCAGCCGAGTGCAGAGATCAAGCCGGGTTTGGACCAGTGTGAGGACGGACTACATCGGAGAACAGATCAGCGGTGGATTCAAGCCTTTGGAGCAGTCGTGATCATTGGATTATACCCCTTTTTTCAACTGTCCTTCTAAGGGCAATTTCTCAAAAGGTCTGAAAAACTGTCCTTTTAAGGGCAACTTCTCAAAAGGTCTGACAAACGATCCTTTTAAAGGCAACTTCAAAGGGACTGAGTGGACTGAGGAAGGCAAGCAGAGCAGGTGAGCCTTCAGTTGTGAAGAGGGAGCAGAGTACTGGAAGCAGCCTTCTGTAGAAAGCATAAAAGGTAAGTTTTTGGGTTTAGTTTTAACTTTATTTTTTGTGGGGGGGGTGATGTTTTTTGTGCATATTTCTTGTGCTAAGAGGTTTGGGGGGTGAGGGCTGTGGTTGTACTAGTTTTATTTTGGTTTTATGTAGCGTTTTTGTGCTAAGAGGTTTGGGAGGGGGTGAGGGCTGTAGCTGCACCAGTTTTATTTTGGGGCTGTGGTTGTACTAGTTTTATTTTGGTTTTGTGTAGAGGTTTTGTGCTAAGAGGATGGGAAGGTTGTGGTTGTACCAGTTTTATATTGGTTTTGTGTAGAGTATTTGTGCTAAGAGGATGGGAGGGTTGTGGTTGCACCAGTTTTATATTGGTTTTGTGTAGAGTTTTTGTGCTAAGAGGGTGGGGGTCAGGTTGTGGTTGTACCAGTTTTATTTTATGTTCGTGCTCTGGTGGTAAGAGGATGGGGTGAGGGGCTGTGGTTTTACCAGTTTTTCACTTGCGTGGTGTTCTTGTGCTATGAGGATTGGGGAGGTGGGGACTGGTGTTATCAGTTTTAATTTGCTTTTATGTAGAGTTCTTGTGCTAAGAGGATGGGGGGGTGAGGGGCTGTGGTTATACCAGTTTTACTTTACTTATTTTACATTTGTTTACTGGATAGTCTGACTGGGATAGAGCCCATTTTCAGTGGAGGCCCAGGGAGAAATGCTTTTTATTACACAGGTGCTAGAAATACGTAAAATAAGTTTGGTTTATCTGTTTATACGAGGGACAATATTAGGGAATGTGAAATGTAATATACATTTAATTTTGATTGCCCATTGGTTAGGAGAGTGTGTAATTTAGTTATTTGGGGCAAGAGGACTTTGTTTTGGCAGCATCTATGCTGTATATGTAAAAGGCAGAGAGAATGGGATAGGGGTGACAAAAAGGAGGGGAGATAAATAATGGGACAGAGAAGGATATTGTAGTTGGCTAGAGCAGGGATATGTGGGCAGTCTTGTGAGATGCTGCTGTCTAAGTCAATAGTCTTAGGCGTATGGGGTAAGTGGTGAAGATTAGCTTATTTCAGCCTGGGTTGGGACATGACCTATTGCATGGTAGATGTAACACAAGTGTATCGATGTCAGCATATTGGATTGTGAGTGCTAGGGATGTGGCGGTATTGAGGTCGATAATCCACTAAATTGAAGTGGATCAAGGAGGTAGCCTTGTGAGACTCCTAATGTGAGTGGAAGTAGAGGGGGGTAGATACTGGAAACATTTTATGACTGTTTATGACCTGTTGGGTAGCTTTGGAGCCAGTGGAGGGCTAGGGGGATCCTATTAAGTTGGCGAGAGTAATTAGTAGTTTGTTGAGAGACTCTGACAAAGGCCTTTAACAAAGTGAGAAAGCCAAATAATATCATTTGTAAATTGATGGTGTTGGTATAACTGAGGAGGGCATTTGCAGCATGAGGCCTGAAACCGTGTTGGGATTTGGCATGCAAATTATTGATTGAGAATGAATGTATTCCTCTAGGAGTTCAGGTAGTGGGGGAAGAATTGCTCTTGGCCTATAATTTAAGTTCTGTCAAGTTTCCACCTTTGTGCAAGGATATAATGTATATTTTCCAGATGGTTGAGATGTGTTCTGCTCAATAATGGATCTTTTAAGTATTCATAGGTCTATAGGTTGGTACTAGGCTATTAGCCCTAGGGCCTATACAAGCCTAGCCAAAAAGGTACCCTGGCTTTCACCACCCAAGAAAATTATTTTCCTGTGCCCCTGTCAAGCAGAACTACAGAAGTGATCCCCTGGGTGAATTTCCTATTACCCATCCAATCATCAAGATTTTTCTTGAAGAGTGTTAATGAGGAGCTTTGTTTGATATAGATAGGTAGTCTGTTCCAGAGTTTGGGAAGTCTCTGGGACAGGAATCTATCCCTCCAGCATGTTCTGTTTATTGTGGTGACAAGGTTTATGTCCCTAGAGCGTGTAGCTCGGAGGGACTGGGATTTTTTTAAGTGGAGCATGTCCAACAGCTCTGGGTTTGACATAGCTTTGTATGTTAGGCAGAGATCGCCCCTGAGTAGGCAATATGCAATGGAGTAAAGCTGGAGTTTTTTGAGACGGTCTTCGTAAGGCATCTGTTTGAGGCCAGTAATCCTCTTTGTGAGGTATTTTTGCAGCCTTTCCAGTTGTTGTAGATGTCTTGTGCGGTACATACCAAAAGGGGCGTTGTACTCTATAATGGGTCTAATGAGTTATGAGTAGAGGGGAACAATGACCTCTTTTTTTCTGGATGAGAAACCTTTTGTGATGAGGTGTGCCACGTAGAAGGATTTCCTGACCACTGTGGTGATGTGATTATCAAAGGAAAGACTACTGTCCACCTGTGTCCCAAGTTCTCTTATCAAACTTTCGGTGTTAAGTAGACTACTGCCTATGTGGTAGTTCATGGGTACAGAGTTTTTACCAAAGGGGATGACAATGCACTTTTTGGCATTGAGCTTGAGATCATGTCTTTGACACCAGGCATCCGTCTCAGTGAGGCCCTTTTGTAGGATGTCCACATCATTAGGAGTTTTGATTATGGCTCCTAGTTTGCAGTCATCTGCGAATTTAGTTAGCCAAAGACCTTCTGTGTTAGCCTGTACTTCACAGAAGTAGATACCAAACAGGAGAGGACCCAGGACTGAACCCTGTGGTACTCCACTTGTCACTGGTCTGAAGCCTGATTTGGAGTCTGCTACTTTCACGGTGTGGGTTCTGTCAGTAAGCCAGTTGGCAACCCATCTTGTGACATAGGGATTTATACCTAGTTTAGTGAATTTATCTATAATTCCAGAGTGGGGGATGGTGTTGAACGCCTTGGCGAGATCTAGATAGGCTGTTTGAACCACCTTACCCTCATCTATGGCTTTGGTGACTACTTCAATGAAGTCTATCAGGTTTAGGAGACATGATCTGCCTTTTACAAACCCAAACTGTGTGGGGTCCAGAGTTTGGAGATCTTCAATGTCTTTCTTTATGAGTTCCATGATGATACGTTCCATGGCCTTGCAGACAAGGCTCGTCAGGCTAATGGGGCGGTAGTTCCCGGGGTCTGTTGTGGCTCCCCGTTTGTGGAGTGGGATAACTGTCGCGGTGCGCCATTCAATGGGCACAAAGCCTGAGGTGAGGCTATGATTGAACATGGTACTTAGGTGAGGTGCCAGTTCATTCTGTAGTTCATGTAGAAGGCAGCCTGGGATGTTGTCAGGTCCCATGGATGCTGTGTTCCTGGCTTTGGAGAGTGAGGTTTTTACCTGTGCAGCCGTGATTACAGGAACTTTGCATTCTTCCGGTATAAAGATGGGCCCTTTAGGGGGTGAGAAGATAAGAACTGGCTTCAGCTGCTATTTTTTGAAACTGTTGGTAGACTGTCTACTGAATTTGCCGTAGGTTTTGAGTTTTTTTACAAGTTTGTCAAACACTGTTCTGCTATCTAGGTTTATAGTACTGTTTTACACTATCCCTGATGTTACACCTTGTTCTGCAGTCTTTTTTTTGGCTGTTTGAATTGTGCTGAGAGGTTGGGAGGTTGATGGGGCCTGTATGTTGCTTAAAATGCCTAATGTTGGGAGGGTAGTTTGCAGCTGTGAGAATGTTGCTGCTGAAGGCATAGATGTTTTGAATGTATACTAATGCAAACCCTGTTACACTACTTTTCCATATAACTGCAATGTTCTACTCACTGATGCAATGACTGCAACTTTTTTGTTGTCAGTAGTTAATGTGTTGAAAATTTGGGAGTGTGGTTAGGGCCTGTGAAAATGTTGCAGTGTTCAATGTTTGCTTGGAGATTTTTTAATGCGGGTCACGTACTGTATAAGGACATTGTTAATGCTACACCTATGGTTTTGGTTTTCACTTTATCCAGGATTATTGTGCATCGGTTGGGGGGGTGAGAATTCCGCAGAATGTACTGATATCTTAATGCATGCTAATGCAAACACTGTTCTGCTGTCCAGGGTTATAGTACTGTTTAAATATCCCTGATGTTACAGCTTGTTCTGCAGTTATTTTTGGCTGTTTGAATTATGTAATTTAGAGGTTGATGGGGCCTGTACATTGTTTAAAAAGCCTAATGGTGGGAGAGTAGTTAGCGGCTGTGAGAATGTTGCAGTGTTCAATGTTTGCTTGAAGTTTTTTAATGTGGGGCCACACACTGTATAAGCACATTGTTAATGCTATGCCTATGTTTTTGGTTTTCACTTTATCCAGGATTATTGTGCATCAGCTGGGGGGAGTGAGAATTCCGCAGAATGTACTGATATCTTAATGCATGCTAATGCAAACAGTGTTCTGTTGTCTAGGTTTATAGTACTGTTTAAATATCCCTGATGTTACAGCTTGTTCTGCAGTTATTTTTGGCTGTTTGAATTATGCTATTTGGAGGTTGAGAGAACTTGTACATTGTTTACCATGCCTAATGTCAGGAGGGTAGTTAGCAGCTGTGAGAATGTTGCATAAGGTGTAGATGTTTGAATGTATACTAATGCAAACCCTGTTACACTACCATTGTGTTTACCAGCAATGTACTACTGATGCAATGGCTTAACTTTTTTCGTTGTCCGTACTTATTGTGTTGAAAGGTTGGGAGTGTGGTTAGGACCTGTGAGAATGTTGCAGTGTCCATTGTTTGCTTGGAGTATTTTTAATAGGGGGTCACGGACTGTAAGCACATTGTTTATGCTACGCCTTTTTGTTTTCACTTCATCCAGAATTCTGCCTAGACTTTGAGGGGGGGGGGGTTAAGAATTCCACAGAATCTACTGATATCTTAATGCCTGCTAATGCAAACGCTGTTCTGCTATCTGTTTATAGTGCTGTTTAACTGTCCTTGATATGCCTTGTTGCAATGACTTCAATTTTTTCATGGTCCATAGCTATTGTATTGAAAGTTTGGGAGTGTGGTTCGGGCCTGTGAGAATGTTGCAGTGTCCATTGTTTGCCTGGAGTTTTTTTTGTAATGGTGGGGGTCATGGACTGTATAAACACATTGTTAATTTTGTTTTCACTTCATCCAAAATTGTGCCGAGACGGGGGGGGGGGTTAAGAATTCCACAGAATGTACTGATGTCTTTAATGCATACTACTGCAAACACTGTTCTGCTATCCAAGTTGTTTGGCTGTCTGAATTATGTTGACAGTTTAGGAGGTTGATGGGGCCTGTGAGAATTGTGTCCAGATGTTTTTGGTTTTTGGCCTGTTCTCTCTCAAAATGATTGCATAGCACAATGCGGAGGGCTGAGGCTACTAACAGAAATGGACTTCTTGTTTCATACCCTCCACGTAATGCATGGTACATTCCCTGGATTTATGCTTTTGTACACGGATCCTGTGCTAAGAGGGGTTGTGGGAATGTCCATCTCCCAATCTGTGTGCCACTTCTACGTCCCTCACAAATGAGGTTTTCTAGCAAATCCATAATTTCACTCCTTTGTTCAACCAATGATTTTGGTTTGTTCAAGTATGCTAAGAGATTGAGAGGTAGTGGGCATGTGTAGTCTGTATTGTACCGTAACATTTGTCTTGCCTCAGTTTGGTGTGTTCCCCTTCAAACTTGTGCCTCTCCTAGTCATTAGTTCTTTCAGACTTTAGTCTGAGAGCTTGTAATATCGATCTTTTGCATCATTTGTGGCCTCTTCACATGTTTAGGGGGACGACAGTGGAAGAATTGTGTAGAAAAAGCTGAAGTTCACCTCTAGTGTTAGATATTTAATATGAAACTGTAACCTGGGCCTCTCATTACTTGTTTGTGCCTACTGGTTAGTCATTCTTCAGTCTTTCTGCCTGCAGTGCAATAGTGACTGATGTCAATGCAAGTCATTAAGCACTTTTAACAACAGTATGACAAAAGGACTCTGTCTGCATGCATAGTAATTCTGCTTTACTTCCATTCCCAGTTAGAGATGAAGTGTACATATTTGTCAGGAGCAGCAAAAAGAAAGTTTCAGCAGCAGAGGAATGAGGATGCAAAGAGACATGGTTCCGTTATGAAATTCTTCTGTGACTTATCGTAGAGGGAAGATTCAGGAACAAGTCTGCCTTCAGGACAACACAATGGTTCAGCATTACAGTCTGACCACTGTGAGGCCAGCATCCTTTCACTAGAAAGTGACCACTCTCTTGCGGCTACACCACAGGCTACCTCCTGTGGACCTACAGCCATTACCATGGGTGAAAGCATGGTAGTAAATGCAGATTCACCTGTAGAGGTGTTGCCTGGATCACCAGACTTTGATACAGAAAGAGCCCATACTTCCATAGTGACAGATGTGGCCTATGACTTGCAGGGAGTGTCAGGTACATCTTTGGAGGATCTAGGGACTTGGCCAGACTTGATTAGGGATGAGTTTAGGGTAGCTGCCATTCAGCATGAACCTGTGCAAGTGGTGTTACCACAGTTCCCAGTCAATGAACAGAAAAGAAGATTTACATCTGAGAACTATTTCCATGTGCTGCCTAATGGAGAGAGAGCAAAATGCACTTGGCTGACATATTCGGTCTCAAGGGACGCACTGTTTTGCTTTGCATGCAAATTGTTTGGACATTCTAACCTTCTTCTCAGGTTAGGTGGTTACAAAGCATGGAGAGAGAGATGTCCACAGCCATGACCGAGCACCAGAGCATACGGCATGCATGATGAAGTGGAACTCGACAATAGAATAAAGAGTAGGCAGACTATGGATGATAAGAGACAAGCAGTGGTTGAAAAGGAAATAACTCACTGGCGTGGTGTGTTAGAATGCATTATTGCTGTTGTCCTGTACTTAGCAGAATGGAACATGGCATTCCGTGGTACAACTGATTCCCTGGACACCTATGGCAATGTCAATTTCTTAGGTCAAGTGCAACTTTTGTCACAGTTTGACTCTGTCATGGCTGAACATTTGCGTCATATTCGGAATAAAGAGGTAATGGATCACTATCTTGGGAAGGACATACAGAATGAAGTTATCCAGCTGATTGCAAATGCTATTTTAAGGATCATTGTTGGAAAGGTGAAGGATGCTAGGTACTTTTCTGTGATTCTTGACTGTACGCCAGACATCAGCAATCAAGAGCAAATGACTGTAGTAGTTCAGTATGTGGATATTTCACAGACTGCAGCCACAGTTGAACATTTTCTGGGATTTGTACCTGTGAATGATACAACTGGGGCAGGACTTACAGAAACTCTTCTTCAGACTCTTCAAATCATCAACTGGACATTAACAACTGTCGTGGACAAGGATACAATAATGGCAGTAACATGAAGGGGAAACAAGCTGGAGTGCAGGCCTGGATATAACAGATGAATTCAAGGGCTTTTTGTGTACTGTGTGCCTGCTATAATTTAAATCTTATAGTTAGTGATGAAGCACATTCATCAGTACAGGCAGTGTCATTCTTTGGATGTCTGCAGAACATTTACATACTCTGTTCAGCATCAACAAGCCGATGGCAGATCTTAAAACGGCACACAGATGTCACTGTGAAGCCACTGTCAGAGACTCACCGGGAATGCAGGATAGACTCTGTCAAGGCAGTAAGATTTCAGCTGAAGGGAGTTATTGAGGCATTACAGGAGATAGGTCAAGCAGTACATACAAATGATGCTGCAACATATCAGCAAGCAGGGGGACTGTGCTCAGAACTTATGTCATACCAGTTCATTGTATGTTTAGTGGTTTGGTATGATGTGCCGACAGAGGTAAATCGTGCAAGCAAAGTTCTGCAGAGTCCATCTGTTGATATTTCGACATGTGTCAAAGTGCTGGCATCCACTATGGACCTGCTAAAGAATTACAGAGAAACGGGATTTCAACATGCCATGGGCGAAGCCTCCAAGATAGTGGAAGAACTGGTTGCTGGCACCACATTTCAAGAAAACAGACAGAGGAAAGTAAAACGGTTCTTTGACTATGAAGGTAAAGATGAGACTGTACAGGATCCAGCGGTAAAATTACGTATAGAGTTCTTCAATGTGCTGCTGGACACAACAATCCAATCATTTACTGGCTGGTTTCAGCAGCTTTCAGAGTTTGATAAGGGCTTTGGATTTTTATCAAATATTAAAGCCTTGAGTGATGTTGCAGAAGACACACTGCTGCAACACTGCAAGGCTCTGAAAGAACAACTGACTGACAGGATAAGTGGCCACTGTGATACTGATGACTCTGACCTTGGACACGAACTTAAAAGCCTTTCTCGTATGATTGGTAATGAATCATCACCACTGACTGTGTTAAATGTCCTTATTCGCAACCACTTGCAAGATATATATATAAATACTTTGTTTCACTGCGCATTTATTTGACTGCACCCATTACAGTGACTACTGCAGAACACAGCTTTTCTAAGCTGAAACTCATAAAGACATACCTGCATTCATCAATGAGTCAGGAGAGACTTTAAGGCTTAGTTGTGCTCTCAATTGAGCATGAAGTGGGACAAAGTGAATCACATTGCAGCCTCACTGAAGACTTTGTCCGGAAGAAAATTCTTAAGATCCTAGTAAAACTGTAGGTTAGGTATGTGCTCATATTTCCTTTCCAGTAATCTTTTATAATGCTGTCAGGCAGTAATTTCAGGTAGTACCTTAGTGTGGCTTGTATGCTGTGTATTCACTATTTGTTTGCATACCTCCAACAGGTAGGACCATGAGGATGGAACTATCAGGATGTTAGGCAAAGGCAGCTAGGAGCGGCAGGACTCATCGGGAGCAGCAGGGTAGTAGCAAGACCCATCCCGATGGTAGAACAGTTGGGAGTGGCAGGACTCATCGGGGGCTAGGACAGAAGAGCAGGAAGAACAGACAAGTGGCAGCAGTCAGAAGCTGAAGAGGTAAATGCATATGGAAGATGAATGACACTGGTCTTTACCTTTTTCTCTCTGGGTTTGAGTCTGCCTGTGTCAGACTTACTAATCCCCATTACTCTCTTGTGCATGGGTTTGAGTCTGCCTCTGGCTCAGTAATCCCCATGTCTCTTTTGTGTGTTTATTTGGGTTTGAGTCTGTCTGCCTCAGGCTCCATAATCCCCATGGCTTTCTTTTGGGTTTGTTTGGGTTTGAGTCAGCCTCAGGCTCTGGAATCCCCATGGCTTTCCCTTGTATGTTGTCTGTAGTCTTTTCTGTGTCCCATAGCTGTGTTGTCTACATCTGCAGTGTGACTGTTCTGCATGTCAGTAATTGCCTTGAGTGATGTCAGTTTATCTAATGCTGCTTGTTTAAGTCTTGCTATATTGCTGTCATTCTCTTGTGTTTGAGAGTGGTGTCTGTTCTGTTTTGTGGTAGTGCTGACTTAATCTTGTGTGGGTTTATGTTCAGTCTTGTAGTAAATTTGTCCTGGTCTTGTCTCTGTACTTGTGGGGGTGGGTGCCTCTGTCCTGTGTCTGTGTGGGTGTTAATGTTCAGTCTTGATGTAGTGCAGTCTTTATCATGTGTGGGTGTCTGTCCTGTGTGCAAGTGTCTGTTTTAGTGTGCTTCTGTTCTATGTGAGGGAGTCTGTGGCTTTGTGTGTGTCTGTGTGGGAGTCTCAGTGTGGGAGTCTTTGTCTTTGTGTGGGAGTCTGTCTTTGTCTCAGTCTGTGTGGGTGTCTGTCAAATTGTGTGGGTGTCTGTGTGGTGTCTGTGCAAGTGGCTGTGTGGGTGTCTGTGCAAGTGTCTGTTTTAGTGTGCTTCTGTCCTATGTGAGGGAGTCTGTGTATTTGCATGTATCTGTGTGGGAGTCTCTGTGTGGGAGTCTGTCTTTGTCTCAGTCTGTGTGGGTGTCTGTGTCGGTGTCTTTGCGGGTGTCTGTCTTTGTGGGAGTCTGTATGTCTGTCTTTGTGGGAGTCTGTGTGTGTCAGTCTGTCTTTGTGGGAGTCTGTGTGTGTCAGTCTGTCTTTGTGGGAGTCTGTGTCAGTGTCTGTGTATGTCAGTCTGTTTTTGTGGGAGTCTGTGTCGGTGTCTGTGTCTTTGTGTACCTCTGTGGGACTGGCTACCTTGATGCTGTACAGAGGCTTGTCGTAATATAACAACATTGCTACTAAATGCCAGTCAGTGTGGGTGTCTTTGTGGGGAAGTCATTGAGGGTGTCTTTGTGTAACTCTTTGGGATTGGCTACCTTGATGCAGTACAGAGGCTTGTCATAATGTAACAACATTGCTACTAAATGCCAGCTGTAGCTCTCGATCTCATGGCACAAATATCTGGACAAAGCCACAGATAATGGGGTTCCAGCCCCAAAGATCTGGGCAAATTTTAAATATTGCTCTTATAAACTGAAAATGTTAGAATAAAAGGTCTTACCATGCATTTTCTGAAGGATATGTGAAGTTAAACTGAAATGCCTATCATTTAATGAATTCAGTCATCAATGATTTGCCACAAAAAGTCCAGAAAACCCCAACTTGAGGAACAGACCAAACAAGAGTCACATCTGGACATTCTTTGAAAATCTGGGCAGTTAAGTACGCAGTCAGTGTCTGCATCTGTGAGTGGCTACCTTGCTGTGGTACAGAGATTTGTCCATAATATAACATTGGCACTAAATGCCATTTGGTGTGTGTTTGCAGCTGAGTGGCAACCTTGCTGTGGAACAGGGGTTTCATAATGTCACATTGGTACTAAATGCCAGTCAGTGTGTACATCTGTGAGTTGCTACCTTGCCGTGTGCACCTGTGAGTCGCTACCTTGCTGTGGTACAGGGGTTTATCGGAATGTAACATTGGTACTAAATGCCAGTCAGTGTGTGTACCTGAGTCGCTATCTTGCTGTGGTACAGGGTTTGTCATAATGTAACATTGTCACTAAATGCCAGTCAGTGTGTGCACACCTGTGAGTAGCTACCTTGCTGTGGTACAGGGGTTTGTCTTAATGCAACATTGGTACTAAGTGCCAGTCAGTGTGTGCACCTGAGTCACTACCTTGCTGTGACACAGGGGTTTGTCTTAATGCAACATTGGTACTAAGTGCCAGTCAGTGTGTGTACATGTGGGTAGCTACCGTACTGTAGTACAGGGGTTTATCGTAATGTAGCCTTGGTACTAAATGCCAGTCTGTGGCTTGGCACATCAATTCTTAATGATCTGAATGTAGCAACACTAGTGGTTAAATGGTGCTGGATGAGCTTGACAGGGAAGGGGGTGCAATGGCAATGTGGTCACACTTGATGTTCTCTTGAGTAGGGCCCCCAACTTGAACCTTGCTGGGGGCCCCCAAAATGCTAGCACCAGCCCTGGATTTGGGAATGAATGCATTTCTCTAGAATATTTGACAGTGGGGATAGTATAGCGATAGACCAGTAATTGGATAGTTCAGTTGAGTTACCACCTTTATGGAGAGGTATTATGTGATTATGTGTGAGATTTTCCAGAGGGTTGGGATGTGTTGTTCTGAGACTGACCTATTTATTAGTTGGAAGATGAGGTATGAGATGGCTTTGGCTGTGATTTGAAGGTATTTTGCACGGAGTTTATTGGCTGCTAAGCTAGTGGGTTTAAGTTTGGACACATATTTATAAATTGTTTTGGTTGGTACCGGTTATAAGGAGTAACCATTTTGACCTGATGTTAAGTTATTGGGGGCATGATGAGTTGTGGGTGGACCTGTATTTGTGAGCTGTAGAATGGACTTGGTGAAGTATTGGTTAAACTGAGTAGCGGCATTGTCTGTGGTGGTATCAATGTTTGGGGGTGGAAAACTGTTTTTCCCTTTTTTTTAATATTTTATTAATTGCTGCCCAGAACATTTGTGGGCTATATTTGTTTTTTTTTTGTTGTTGTTTTTTTGTATATCTGAGTAGTGTTTTTTCTTGTCTATTTGTATTTGTTTTTTGGCCTTGTTCCTCATTTCTAAGAACTTTTGTCTGTTTGTATCTGCTATGTTGTGAAGCCATGTTTCCCATGTCTTGTCCCTAGTTTTTACGAGAGCTCAGGTGCTTATGGTGAGCCAAGGTAATTAAGTATATTTAGAAAAGCAGTGTTAAAGAACTCTACGGCATTATCAAGGGGGAGGTGTGAAAGAGGTGTCCATTTACAGTGAGTTAGTGAAGTTATAAGATCTTGAGGTTTGAATTTTTTTGTGTAGCGAATTTGTTGGACAGAGCTAGTTTTTGTGGGTTTTATTTGTTGTCTAATTACAAATGTAGGAAGGTGATCACTAAGTGTGTCAGGTAGGGAACCAGAGTAGTGTGATAGATGTTGATGGTTTGTAAGGATCCAGTCTGAAATTGAGTTATTTTGGTTACTTTATGTGATCAGAGTGATAGTATGGATTAATTGAAAAAAACATTTAAGTTTATGTGGTTAGAGGGGAGGGGGGAGTTACAGGTAGTCCAGTCTGTATTAAAGTCACCTAGTATAATTGTTTCTTGGTGGAGAGTATGAGATGCCCAATGGAGGATGGATTCTATGGTGGTAATGTTATTCCCGGGGGTAATATAAGTACTGATAATATATACATGTTTCTTTGAATTAACTTTTAGTTTGGCAAATAGTGTTTTTCCACATTGTTGAAGGTAGGGGTATCAATTTCTATATTGTTTAAAGTAAGATTTTTTTGAATAGCATGGCAATACCTCCACCTCTTTTGTGTGTTTCTCAGAATGTCATATCCTGGTGGTAGTATCTCATTATCCTTGATATGTGGTTTTAGCCAGGTCTCAGTAATAATAACAGTGTCAGGGGAGTAAACGAATAGTGTTGCATGTAGTTCTATTGTGTTGAGTACGCATCTTATATTATTATTGAGACTAAGGAGGTCAGATGCTTTCTTGAGGGAGTATATTGGCTGTGTTGTAGTGTTTATGGTGATGTTAGTGTTTGTTGTTGGGCCAGGATTTTGATGTATATCACCACCTAGTATTAGGTCAGTTGCTGTGTGGGTGATTAAAAGTAGGTATTTAGAGCAGACTTTATTGTATTGTAGGGAGATTTGTGCTTTTGTGTAGTTCTGGGGGATTGTATATGGAGATGTATCTATGTTTGAGGTGTTGAATAGAGATGGGGCAATCATTAAGCTGTATAGTTTAGTTTCCGGGTGGGTTGGATTGGTGGGGATTGTAATATTAGTTTGGGGTTAATGTTACGGAGATAGGTGGTGGGGTAGGTTAGGGTGAGGAGGATACCAAGTAGACCTTTTATTGGTAGCATTTTGAGTATAAGGGATGCTTAGTAGCAGTAGTGGTAATTGAGAGTAAAGAAATGGTGATTGTTAGGTGATATACAGTAAGAAGGTAGGAAGGGGTATAATAATGAGTAAATGGGTGTGTCTAGTAGTTTGTCCTGTGATAGACAGATATTGGTTAAGGGTGTGGTCTGTTTAAGTATAAATATCTCTGAAGATAGGGTGGGTGGAAATGGAGGTAGGATAGGGGAGCGGAGAGAGCCAAAGCGATATATTATCATATGTCTGTGCTATTGGGAGATTCTACCTTTGTGCCTCTGTGCTATCAGTGAAGAGAGAGAAAGAGTGGTGATGTACTATATGCTAGGTCTGAGGGGAGAGTGGGAGTGTGGGGGAATTACTAAGGGGAGAACAGGGCTGGGAAGCGTCTTGCAGAAGAAGCAATAGAGTTGAGTGGTATGAAGGGGTGGGGGGTTCCAGTAGTGTGCACTGCCAGTAAGGTACTAGGCCAGTTTAGCAAGTATCAGAGTAGGCAACAAACATATTGACATACATTATAACAGTGGTCTTTTCAGATAGTGATTTCTGTGGGTGTTTTTTTTTCATTCCCAATTGTTAACAGTACAAGGGATGACTGTGGGGATCGCTTTACCAAAGGCTGAAATAAAAGACAAAAAGTATGATGATTAGGAGGGGATGGCAGTGTGGAAGAGAGGAAGTAGAGTGGAGGTTGGGATGGAGGTGGTACAGATGACTCGTAGGACAAAATTAATTACTATCAGCAGCTGTAAAATGAAGGCTTTCAAGGCAGCAAAAAAGGTGTCATACAGATAAGCTACAGAACTAGCGTTATAGAAATAATATTCAAATAGTGTAAATACACAATGTTTGCAGCCCAGTATCAATTGATAAGATAAATGCAGTGATGTACAGCTGTGTAGGTGGGTAGACATACCATACAGCTAATCGCTATGCATCACAACTACGTTTCACAAGCACCTTATGTGTTCAACTAGATCTTATTTCAGAAATGCTTAATGCGTTAGTGCCTTAAGTTTCACATTTGACTTGCTATTCTATAATAATAAGCCCCAATTTGCATAATAAGCAGTGTTGAGACTTGTTGGCATGACACCCTGACAAACATTCACATACAGAGTTAAATTATTTACAGAAAATAGCACTTTTTAGTAAATATTAAACCAAAACATTGCATTTCATTTGCATATTTTCCACTTTTTTAATGAAGATCATTTAGTTTATGTTACTTTCCTAAACCAGAAAAAATCAGGCTCCGATGGTCAATAAAGGCTCAAGAAGAAGGAAACTTCCAGAAAATTAGCGTGCCACACTTTATTGAATGTATTCATGTTTCTGAAGACGTTTTTTGACGAATGCGGTAAATAAAGTGTGGTACGCTAATTTTGTGGAAGTTTCCTTCTTCTTGAGCCTTTATTGACCATTGGAGCCTGATTTTTTTCCTGGTTTTGGTTGTTCCTTTATCTGGTTTGGCACCTTTCTTGGTTATGTTACTTTCCCATACAGTTCAGGATACATATATATTAAGTGCACTGCTTTTTCCTTTTGTACAGGAATATGATTTCTGTAATACTCAAGTCTCAATATTACTTACCTATGCCTCACAAACCAGCACTGTGCAAATCTCAAGAGTTTGTGCACTATCAAATATACACATCACCTGAGAAATAAACAGGAAGTGCTTTTCATAAAATGAGGATTTTGATTAGGAAATGTGGTGAACCCACTTGACTGCATTTAACAGGAATTTCCACCTTACAGCTAAAGCAGAGGCGGCATTCTACAAAGGACGTCTACCACATGAAAACTGGTAAAAAGATGAAAGCAACATCTTTGTTCTGTTCTACAATATTTTACAGCAGCTGTGTTATTTTAGTATGGCCTGTTGCCTGACTGATTGTAGGAAAAATATAACTTTCCTTATCTTTTAGCTACCAATGTCATTCAATAGGTACAATAGTGATGCTTTAGGTAACACTTTCCCATGCTCTGAATGTTCTCACCATGCCCCCAGATTTACATATACCATTCCCATTTGGAATCCAGCTAAGTATCGGACAAGTAACTCCTGGCTGGACTCTGCTCACTCACAGCACCTGATAGTGAACAGTTAGGACTAGACTAGAGGACAGAAAATAGATGAATCACAGAGCTGTAGTTAATGAAGCTGGTACCTACAATAACATAGCCATTTGGCACCACAACCTCTACTCTGCCTCCATTTTAACAGTACTCCAGCTTCATCAAATGTAGGCAGCCTGTATCCCATATGTAAATAATCGAAACTCCTAACGATGTGGACAAACTACAAAAGGACCTCACTGAGACAGATACCTGGTGTCAATGCCATGGCCTGAAGCTCAATGCCAAAAAGTGTATTGTCATCTCCTTTGGTAAAAACTCTGTACCCATGAACTGCCACATAGCTGGTAGTCTACTTAACACCAAAAATGTGATGAGACCTTGGGACACAGGTGGACAGTAGTCTCTCCTTTGATAATCACATCACCACAGTGGTCAGGAAATCCTTCTACGTGGCTCACCTCATCACAAAAGGTTTCTCATCCAGAAAAAAAGAGGTCATTGTTCCCCTCTACTCATCACTCATTAGACTCATTATAGAGTACAACGCCCCTTTTGGTATGTACCTCAAGACATCTACAACAACTGGAAAGGCCACAGAAATACCTCACAAAGAGGATTACTGGCCTCAAACAGATGCCCTCATGAGACCGTCTCAAAAAACTCCAGCTTTACTCCGTCGCATATCGCCTACTCAGAGGCGATCTCTGCCTAACATACAAAGCTATGTCAAACCCAGAGCTGTTGGACATGTTCCACTTAAAGAAATCCCAATCCCTCTGAGCTACACGCTCTAGGAACCTCAACCTTAACAGAACATGCTGGAGGGATAGATTCCTGTCCCAGAGACTTCCCATACTCTGAAACAGACTACCTATCTATGTCAAACAGAGCTCCTCATTTGCACTTTTCAAGAAAAATCTTGATGATTGGATGGGAAATAGGAAATTCACCCCAGGGATCACTTCTGTGGCTCTGCTCGACAGGGGCACAGGAAAATAATTTTCTTGAGTGGTGAAAGCCAGGGTACATTTTTGGCTAGGCTTATATAGGCCCTAGGGCCAATAGCCTAGTACCTACCTATGAACCTAAGAATCTAAATCTATTCACTGTACTCAGAGGAAGACACACATACACACATGTATTTAAAGAGTACTGTGGGCCATACCCTTTCCTCTCCATCTCACAAAACCTAATGGTGACTTTCCTCTTGACCTTTTACAGCAGCCTAATATCCCTGTCATTATATGGCCTTCACAGCTGCATGCTACACAAGGCCTGACCAGGGTCAAGTAACGCTTTGATTCTAGACTCAATCACTCTTGGGATACAAAAGCATTCTGTTTGTTGGTGCCATTGCCTCCTCATTCTGATCTAGATGAAGCAATGTAGTCATTATCAACATCCCAGATCATGTGCTTGTTCTGGTTGTGAAGAGTTCCATTCCCATTTGCTGATACTTCACACCAGGGTTGCTGTTGCCCAAGCTCAGTAGTTGCACTTGTCCTCAATGAATGTTAACTACTACCTTTTGATCCTCTTGGTCAGACTTTCTGAATCTTTATTCTTTTCATCCTTCCATCCTGCACTGCTGCACCTATGTGTGTGTCAACAAAAAAGATTGCTGCTGTTCTGTATTCCTTCTGGTACATCATAGCACAGTGAAGAGTACTGGACTCAGTACGGATCCCTAATGAACTCCACAACTCACCTTCATTATTCCTGATATTGTCCCACTCACTCCGACCCTCTGTGCCCTGCCCTTCAGCCATACAGCAGTTGAGTTCCACAGTTCGAACCCTGCCTCAGACCACTGTAGAGTTGCTATCACTTACCTGTAAGGGAGCAAATCAAAGACCCTGGAGAACTCCATATTGTCTACTTTTATTGATAAATTTCTGCCAAGTTCTGTGTAACCCAAAAATGAAACTGTATCAGGCTGGGTCACTGACATGGCCTGGGACTGGCTAACTTACCTGGGAAGATGAAGGGAAGGACAATCATGGAAGCCCAGCATAGCCAGCTTGTCTACCTCATTTGGAGATTGTGAGGTTTCCTAGCATGTCAGTGCACAATAGCATGTATGCATATAGGACAGATGAACAGGTATTGCCGCACATCACTTATAGAAATGCACATGCATATATCAATGTTACACAATTACATACGCCCCCTCCTGTGGAATTTAAGTCAAAATCAATACCTGCAGTACTGCCTTTGGGAGCCATAATTAATCATGTTCTGTTTTTATTTTCTTGGCCATTTTATAATGGTTATTATTATTATTTCTTATTGAGTCCTGGGATTCTAAATCACTTCCTTCAAATGTAGCTGTTGTGAGGTAATGCTTGGAAAGAAAAATAACATTAGATTAAGCAAAAAGTAAAGACATTAGCCAGGCAAAACACTATATTAATACAAAACTATTTTGTTACAGACCATACCACAGCAACATACAATTTCCAAATATGTTGAAGTGGAGACCTGCTCTTCTAATGTGTGAAAGGAAGACAGCAGTGTATCTCCTATGTTTGGCTTTACCAGATTGTCATTTTAACTGGATTTCTGGGACTAGAACACACCAAAGCAGTAAAACACAGCAAAGCAGTAAAACACTTACAAACATAAGGATGTGTTGCTATGCAGAAAACTGAAATATTTCTTGAAGTGATTTATTTATTACATAGGAACTATATAATGCATAAATAAAAAAAAATCACAGTGTAATATAATAATGATTCTGTTCTTAGTACCTCAAAAAACTAGAAGAAGCAACTACATGACCCAGTCCCAAAATTCCGTGCCTTACCTTGACTGTATTTTGCTAATCCCAGTTTGTAATTATTTATGGGGACCTTGTATGAGCTTTCTCTGAACACAAATGATATGACAAATGCTACGTGGGACTGCTAGACTACATTACACGTCACCACTGTGAAGTATGCAAATAAGGAAACCAGTGTGGATGTCAAAAAAAAAAACGCTAAAAGGCTGTTTTCTGGCATGCGTCTGGCAGCTACTGCTTTTCATACTCACACTGTGGGGTGATTTTAACACTGTTAGTCCCTGTAAATTCAAAAGTCAAGAACAAAATGAAATTCGCCCATGATCAGGACCTTTTCTTAAATGTTTAAATTTAGTTAGCACATTAATAAACTTAATAACTTTGTGTCGATGTGTATTTCTATGCACATTTTATTTTTTGACATACAGAAGGTAATTTATAGTTAAAGTCAGGATTTCTCCACAAAAGTAGAGATATTTAAGGAGGTTTGGCAAATGTAACTTGAACATATTTTGGTAGGAAATGTATACTGATATTCAGTAATACTTTATTACTACATCGTCATTATACAATGGGAATTCACAAGCATGCACGCTGATTCCCAAACCAATCAGTATGCACACTATAAATGCAAAATAACTAAGAAGTCCAGCCCCTAACGTATCATGCACCAACAACTTCAAATAAAATAAACATACGTTATTAGCAAGCAGAAAACATACAAAACCATTCTACGACTGGAAACTGTACTTTATTGTTTTACTTTGCTTTAAAATAAAACAAATACCTAACACGCATACAGTAAGCAGCCATTAACTACCCAGCTTCCTAACCTACTTTATTATTCAAAAGCAATGTAAACTCTGCAAAAACACCTTACCAACAATCATGATCCACATTGCAACTGTTCTACTACTGGAAACTCTATTTTACATATAAAATAAATACCCAGAACCATGTTATATAAATTAAAAGACAAATAAACAATAAACATGAAGTAAAAGTGTGGACTATTTTATCTCACAAAAAGTTGAAGAATACAAAGTAAAGCAAACAAAAACCTAAATAACAACAACACAAACATAACACAATACAAAACTAACACCACTGGTAATCTCCAAACTTTGGACACCACCCAGTTTGGGTTTGTAAAAGGATGATCATGTCTCCTAAACCTGATTGACTTCTTTGAAGCAGTCACCAAAGCTGTAAACGAGGGTAACGTGGTTCACACAGCCTATCTAGATCTCGCCAAGGCTATTGACACCATCCCCCACTCTGGAATTATAGATAAACTCACTAAACTAGGTATAAATCCTTATGTCACAAGATGGGTTGCCAACTGGCTCACTGACAGAACCCACACTGTGAAAGTAGCAGACTCCAAATCTGACTTCAGACCAGTGACAAGTGGAATTGGAGTATCACAGGGTTCAGTCCTGGGTCCTCTCCTATTTGGTATCTACTTTTCTGATGTACAGGCTAACACAGAAGATCTTTGGCTAATGAAGTTCGCAGATGACTGCAAACTAGGAGCCATAATTGAAACTCCTAATGATGTGGACATCCTACAAAAGGGCATCACTGAGACAGACGCCAGGTGTCAAAGCCATGGCCTCATGCTCAATGCCAAAATGTGCATTGTCATCCCCTTTGGTAGAAACTATGTACCCATGAGCTACCACATAGGTGGTAGTCTGCTTAACAACGAAAGTGTGATAAGGGACCTTGGGACACAGGTGGAGAGTAGTCTGTCCTTTGATAATCACATCACCACAGTAGTCAGGAAATCCTTCTACATGGCACACCTCATCACAAAAGGTTTCTCATCCAGGAAAAAAGAGGTCATTGTTCCCCTCTACTCATTACTCATTAGACACATTAAAGAGTACAATGCCCCTTTTGGTATGTACCTCACAAGACATCTACAACAACTGAAAAGGCCGCAGAAATACCTCACAAAGAGGATTACTGGCCTCAAACAGATGCCTTACGCAGACCCAAAACGTAGTAGTAGTAGTAGAAAATGTGTTTGTTAGTTAGGTGCTGTTATAGGTGGAGAGGATGTTATTTACATATGCATTGTAGTTTTCAATGTTATAAAGCAGATTTGTAATGTTTTGAGTTTTCAATGTTTTGGAGTTTAGATGTTTTGGTCTCAATGTTATGAAATTCAATGTTATGAAATTTAATGTGTATATATATATATATATATATATATATATATATATATATATATATATATATATATATATATATATATATATATATATGTTCATAGGTAGGTACTAGGCTATCTGCCTGAAGGCATTCATAAGCCTAGCCAGAATGTGTTGGATTCTGCCGCCCCCTTAGATTACTTCCCTGTGCCTCTGTCCAGCAGAGCCACTGCAGTGATCCCCGGGGTAAACTTCTGTTTCAGGTTTCTTTTGAAGAGTGTTAGCAAGGAGCTCTGCCTAATGTAGACTGGAATCTTGTTCCAAAGCATGGGAAGTCTCTGGGACAGGAATCTATCCCTCCAGCACGTCCTATTTATTGTTGTGGTGAGGTTTAGATCCCTAGAGCGTGTGGCTCGAGGGGATAAGGTTTTCTTTAGGTGGAGCGTGTCCATCAATTCTGGGTTGGACATGGCCTTGTATGTCAGGCAGAGATCACCTCTGAGTAGGCGGTATGCAATCACGTACAGCTGGAGTTTCTTCAGTCGAGCTGCATAGAGCATCTGTTTGAGGTCAGTGATCCTCTTGGTGAGGTAACTTCTGTGGTCTTTCCAGCTGTTGCAGGTGTCTTGTAAGGTACATCCCAAATGGGGCATTGTACTCTATGATGCGTCTGATGAGTGATGAGTAGAGGGGCACAATGACCTGTTTTGATCTGGATGCAAACCCTTTTGTGATTACGTGGGCCATGTAGAAGGATTTTCTAACCACTTTGGCAAAGTGATTATCAAAGGTGAGATTACTATCTACTTGGGTCCCCAGATCCCTTATTTACGTCTTCAGTATTCAGGGGACTACCACCTATGTGGTGGTTTGTGGGTACTTTGTTTTTTTCCAAAGGGGATGACTATGCACTTTTTGGCATTCAGCTTGAGGCCATGATTTTGACACCAGGTATCCGTCTCATTGAGACCCTTTTGCAGGATGTCTGTGTCAGCCAGAGAGTTAATTATAGCCCCTAGTTTGCACTTGTCTGTGAACTTGGTCAGCCATAGTCCTCTTGTGCTTGCCTGTACCTCTGAGAAGTATAGGCCGAACAGGAGAGGTCCTAGGACTGAGCCCTGGGGAATGCCACTTGTAACCGGTTTAGAATCGGACATAGCTCCCACAACTCTCACCATGTGGGTTTTATCCATGAGCCAGCTGGCATCCCATCTTGTGATGTAGGGGTTTATGTTCAGGCTGGTGAGCTTGTCTATAATACCAGAATGGGGAATGGTGTCGAAGGCCTTAGCGAGGTCTAGGTAGGCTGTGTGTACCACCTTTCCTCGTCTATAGCCTTGGTAACTGTCTCAAAGAAGTCCACCAGGTTTAGGAGGCATGATCTGCCCTTAACAAAGCCGAACCAGGTAGGGTCCAATGTTTGGAGGTTACCAATGTCTCTGTTAATGAGTTCCATGATGATGCGCTCCGTAGCCTTGCAGACCAAGCTAGTCAGGCATATAGGGCGATAATTCCTGGGGTCTGTTGTGGCTCCACCTTGTGGTACGGAATAACCATTACTGTGTGCCACTCTATAGGTATGTAGCCTGTGGAGAGGCTGAGTTTGAACAGTGTGTTTAGGTGAGGGGTTAGTTCATCTTTGAGCTCATGTAGGACACAGCCTGGGACACCGTCTGGTCCCATTGATGCTGTGTTTTTGGCTTTGGAGAGGGCAGTTTTAACCTGAGTGTCTGTGATTTCAGGGACTCTGCATTCTTATGGTATGGTTATGGGCCCTTTTTGGGGGTGAGAGTGGGGTGAGGTTTGCGCTGAACCTGTCTGCCAGGATGTTGGTGATATCGGTCGGTTCAGTGTATTTTGTGCCATTCTGCACTAACTCCAAGCAGATCTGAGCATTGGCACTTAGATTCTTGACATAACTAAAGAATGCCTTGTGGTTATCTTTGGAGTCCTTGGCAATTTTTCATTTAAAGCTCGCCTTGGATGATTTTATGAGGGATCATAGTTTCTTGCTGATACTGATCAGGGATGTCTTCCCTTCTTGGGATTTTACCCTTTTCTGTACTAGTTTCCTCCTTCTATTGTATAGCTTGTTTATGGCAGGATTCCACCAAACTGGTTTCCTTTTCTTGGATGAGTGAGTCTTGGTTTTGCTTGGGATGGCATGATCCATGCATTCTTGTAGGTGCCCGTAGAATGCATTAGTAAAGGATTTTACAGTTTGGACAGCGTTATCCTTCAACATGGGGGCTTTGAAACTTTCCACCTCGGACTTAAGTAACGTGAAGTTTGCTTTTGAAAAGTTTTTTGTGGTGGTTTCCTTGTCCGGGGTTGGGGGCGGAATGTGGATATCCAAAGTGATTTGATTATGGTCAGATCTAACCAGTGAGGGGTTGACCTCTGGTGTGGAACACCAGTTGCCCATGTTGGTGATGATCAAGTCCAATATGTTGTCACCTCTGGTGGGAGTGTTGATCAGTTGAACCAGGGTGTTTGAGTTTATAAATTCTAGGAAATGTTGGGCAAGGGAGTTAGTACTTGAGTAGTTCTCCCAGTTAATGTTTGGGTAATTGAAATCACCCAATATTAGGGTATTTGGTAGGACCTTTATGTTTCCCAGTGTTTCCAGAAATGCGGAATGGGGGTCCTGAGACATGGTGGGTAATCTGTAGCAAGTTGCAGTTTGAATTGCAGTTTTGCCCATTGTTAGTTGCACGTGGATGATCTCTGAAGCATCATGCTGTGCCACTAACCTGGAGGTGTGGGTATCCTTGATAAATATGGATACGCCCCCGCCTTTTTTATTTCGGTTTGGGTTCTGTGGCTGAAATGTATGGTATGAGTTGTAGCCTGGTAGTGTTGGGGTGCTCTCTGGAGCCTTAAACCAGGTTTCTGCTACTGCACATATATCAATTTTCTCCATACTGAGGAGTGCCTCGAATGCGTGCATTTTGAGGTTTAGACTTCTGGCATTGAGTAGCATTACCCTCAGTTTTTTGTTACTTGTGCTATTTACGGTGGTGGGTTTGTCTTTTGAGCCTTGCCTAAAAAAGACACTATGGGGGTGGCAAGAGCCTTGGCCAGTATTCGAAAGCCTAAGGGTGACAGGTGCAAGCCATCTCTAGTGAAGCAGCATGGCTTGTTGAGCATGTCATCCCAGGTGGACAGACACTGGATCCCCTTTGACACCAGAAACTTAGCCAATTGTTAAAATTGAGAATTTTTTCTTTATACCGTGGTATCATTCTTGGTGAGGGCAGGATGCTACTCAGGGTCAGGGTCATACTGGCCTGGGCTACATGATCAGAGATCTCTTCCATGTCTCTTTTCATGTAGTCCAGGGAGGTACAACTCAGGTCATTCACACCAACATGGACAATGACAGAGTCATATTTGTACTTGTTCTGGAGTGACATGAGTGTTTGTGTTATGTGGTGGATCCTGGCACCCGACAGGCAGCTAACAGTAACCTTCTCCTTATTGAGCCTAGTGAGTGGGACATCAGTGTGCCTAACTATAGAGTCACCTATTACTAGTATGTTGGGTATGTTATTTTGCCTTATGGGCTGTGATTGCATGGCACACTGGTTTTGTGAAGTATGTGTTTCGTGGTTTGTGTTGGGGGTGGAGGTTGCTTGGTTGTTTGCTTTGGAGATCTCTGTTGGTTTTGCAGATTTTTATTTAGAGCCTCCGAGTATGTTTTCATGTATTTATGTGTGTTTTTTACCGGTGCTGGTTTAATGGGTCTGTGTGAGACTGGTGGTGTGATGCAAGTATTTCCCTTCTCATCTTGACAGTCTGATCCAGTCTTGGGTTGAGAGAGCTTAGCCTCCAGTTTGGCTG
This sequence comes from Protopterus annectens, assembly GCF_019279795.1. NCBI lineage: Eukaryota > Metazoa > Chordata > Ceratodontiformes > Protopteridae > Protopterus > Protopterus annectens. The sequence goes on along the minus strand of NC_056726.1, from coordinate 366,532,654 downwards.
TATAATTGCATTTCTCGCATGTATTAGTGTTTGGTGGTAGGAGGAGAAGGTTGTCTGTGTACATGAGACAGTTGTAACATTGCCTCAAAATGCCCAGATTCACCAGTTGGACTGGAGAGTACACCTGAAACTGCCCTTTGGACATGCCTGGATAGGTACAATGAACTGATTTATTGGATGGCTGGTAAGGTCGAATAGAGAACCTTGTCCTTCTGTACAGTACAGGAGGGTCTAGTGCTAGGGTTTATAAGTGCTTGCTATAAGTTTTGAGCAAGTTCCGGGCTGAGAAATGAATGGCTTGAGTGCTTAAGTTGA